>NC_086454.1:358542877-358737877 GCF_028390025.1 Pseudophryne corroboree | reverse complement strand
TGCCGGCGGTCAGAAGACCGACCGCGGCATCCCGATGGTGGGAATCCCGACAGGGTAAAGGTAAGTATACTTACCTTCCCCCAATGCCCCGTAACCCTTCCTACCTGCAGCCTGAACCTAACCCTCTCCCCATCGCAGCCTATACTTAACCCTCCCCGGTGGCGCCTAAACCTAACCCTCCCTCCCCTGCAGCCTAACCCTAAGCTTCCCGAGGGGCGGCTAAACCTAACCCCCCATCCCTCTGTCCCCTGTTCTCTGAGAACCGATTCCGCTCATCCAGGGGCGTAAGTTCATACCAGACACCCAGAGGCGAAATAGACAATGGTATCCCCCCCCCCCCACACACACACACACACACACACACTTTCATTCCCTCGGTCCAGTCAAATAATGACCGCTTCTTTACCTCCCCCTGATCACCACTTCCCACTCCCAGCCTCTGGAAAGCTCTCCTACCCCTGAACCATATATCCAGGCTCTACTTACCCCAGCTCCACTACTGTCTGTGTGTCCATCCATCCATATCACCTGTAGTATGTAATCTCTCTGCCCTATTGTCTTTTACCTTTTTTTGTTACAGGTACACACACAGTCACATATATACATATACACACACACACACACACACACACACACACACACACACATATACATATACATACACAGAGCCACATATATACATATACATACACACACACACACACACACACACACACACACACACACAGCCACATATATACATATACATACACAGAGCCACATATGTACATATACATACACACAGTCACATATATACATATACATACGCACAGCCACATATATACATTTACATACACACAGCCACATATATACATATACATACACACAGCCACATATGTACATATACATACACAGTCACATATATACATATACATACACGCAGCCACATATATACATATACATACACACAGCCACATATATACACACACACACACACACACACACACACACAGCCACGTATATACATATACATACACACAGTCACATATATACATATACATACACACACACACACAGCCACATATATACATATACATACACAGAGCCACATATATACATATACATACACACACACAGCCACATATATACATATACATACACAGAGCCACATATGTACATATACATACACACAGTCACATATATACATATACATATGCACAGCCACATATATATATATATATATATATATATACATACACACAGCCACATATATATATATATATATATATACATACACTGAGCCACATATATACATATACATACACACAGCCACATATATACATATACATTCACACAGCCACATATGTACATATACATACATACATACAGTCACATATATACATATACATACACACAGCCACATATATACATATACATACACCCAGCCACATATATGCATATACATACACACACAGCCACATATATACATATACATACACAGAGCCACATATGTACATATACATACACACAATCACATATATACATATACATACGCACAGCCACATATATACATATACATACACACAGCCACATATATACATATACATACACAGAGCCACATATATACATATACATACACACAGCCACATATATACATATACATACACAGAGCCACATATATACATATACATACACACAGCCACATATGTACATATACATACACACAGTCACATATATACATATACATACACACAGCCACATATATACATATACATACACACAGCCACATATATACATATACATACACACAGCCACATATATACATACACACAGCCACATATATACATATACATACACACAGTCACATATATACATATACATACACGCAGCCACATATACATACACACAGCCACATATATACATATACATACACAGAGCCACATATATACATATACATACACACAGCCACATATATATACACACAGTCACATATATACATATACATACACACAGCCACATATATACATATACATACACAGCGCCAAATATTTACATATACATAGACAGAGCCACATATATACATACACACAGCCACATATATACATATACATACACACAGCCACATATATACATATACATACATAGAGCCACATATATACATATACATACACACAGCCACATATATACATATACATACACACACACAGTCACATATATACATATACATACACACAGCCACATATATTCATATACATACACACACCCACATATATACATATACATACACAGACCCACATATATGCATATACATACACAGAGCCACATATGTACATATACATACACAGAGCCACATATATACAAGCAGCTATATATAATATATATATATATATATATATATATATATACAGGTGTGGATCATAGGATCGACAGTAACTAGGTAGACCACTATTGGTCGACAGTGACTAGGTCGGCACCTGAAATAGGTCGACACAGTCATTAGGTCGACATGGAAAAGGGTCAACATGATTTTTTTAAACTTTTTTTTGGGTGTCGTTTTCTTTGTACAGTGACCGGGAACCCCAATTAGTGCACCGTGTCCCCTCGCATGGCTCGCGGCTTTGTGCAAGGTTACAATTCCCAATCGTAGTGCACGTGGATCGTAAAGTATTAAAAAGTTCTAAAAATTATTTAAAAACAAAACAAAAACTTATGTCGACATTTTTCCATGTTGACCTAGTGACAGTGTCGACCTAATGCATATCGTCCAATAGTGGCCGACCTAATGAGTGTCAACCTAAGTGCTGTGGACCTAAAGACATGACAAAGCCCCCAACTCCGACACACGTCTAGCAGAAGCCAAGGTCAACAAAGTGACAGCCTTCCACATGAGAAACTTGACCTCAACCTCCTGTAGAGGCTCAAACCAATCTGACTGGAGGAACTGCAACACCACTTTAAGATCCCAGGGCGCCGTAGGTGGCACAAAGGGAGGCTGGATGTGCCGAACTCCCTTCAAAGAAGTCTGAACCTCAGGGAGGGTAGTCAACTGTGTCTGGAAGAAAATGGATCGGGACGAAATCTGGACCTTTACGGATCCCAACCTCAGGCCCATATCCACACCTGCTTGCAGGAAGAGTAGAAAACGTCCCAGTTAAAACTTCACCGTAGAAAATTTCTTGGATTCACACCAAGATACATACTTCTTCCAAATGCGATGGTAATGTTTAGACATTACTCCTTTCCTAGCCTGTATCAGGGTAGGAATTACTTTGTTCGGAATGCCATTCCAAGCTAGTATCTGGCGTTCAACCTCCATGCCGTCAAACGTAACCGCTGTAAGTCTTGATAAGCGAACGGCCCCTGCTGCAGCAGGTCCTCCCGAAGAGGAAGAGGCCTAGGCTCTTCTAGCAGTAGATCCAGAAGATCCGCATACCAAGCCCTTCTTGGCCAGTCCGGAGCAATGATGATTGCCTGAACTCTTGTTCTCCTTATGAGTTTTAGAACTCTTGCAATGAGTGGAAGTGGAGGAAACACATACACCGACTGGAACACCCACGGAGTCACTAGGGCGTCCACCGCCACTGCTTGCGGGTCCCTCGACCTGGAACAATATCGCTGAAGCTTCTTGTTGAGACGAGAGGCCATCATGTCTATTTTGGGTACGCCCCAAAGATCTGTTATCTCCTTGAACACCTCCGGATGGAGACCCCACTCTCCTGGATGGAGATTGTGTCTGCTGAGGAAGTCCGCTTCCCAGTTGTCTACTCCCAGAATGAAGATTGCCTACAGCGCCAACATGTGTTTTTCCGCAGAGAGGATGATTCTTGTTACCTCTGACATTGCAGCCCTGCTCTTCGTTCTGCCCTGTCGCTTTATGTAAGCCACTGTCGTTACATTGTCCGACTGCACTTGAATGGCCCGATTTCTCAGAAGATGGGCTGCTTGGAGGAGACCGCTGTAGATGGCTCTTAGTTCCAGAATGTTTATCAGCAGGCCGGCTTCCAGACTTAACCACCTTCCTTGGAAGGTCTCCCCTTGAGTGACTGCGCCCCAGCCCCGGACACTTGCATCCGTGGTTAGAAGGATCCAGTCCTGAATCCCGAACCTGCGACCCTCCAGAAGGTGAGGTAATTGTAGCCACCAGAGGAGTGTGGTCCTGGCCTTTGGCGAGAGACGTATTCTCTGGTGCATGTGTAGATGAGATCCCGACCATTTGTCCAGGAGATCCAGTTGGATGGACCGAGCATGAAATCTCCTGTACTGCAGAGCCTCGTAAGAGGCCACCATCTTCCCCAGAAGGCAAATGCACTGATGAACCGACACCCGGGCTGGCTTCAGGACATCTCGGACCATTGTTTGTATCACCAACGCTTTCTCCTCTGGAAGAAACAACCTCTGCACTTCCGTGTCAAGGATCATTCCCAAAAATGACAACCTCCTGGTTGGTTCCAAATGTGATTTTGGAAGATGTAGGATCCAACCATGTTCCCTGAGAAGCTGGGTCATGAGAGCTATGGACTGTAACAGCTTCTCCTTGGACGATGCCTTTAGCAGATGATCGTCCAGATATGGAATTTTGTTCACCACTTGTCTGCGTAGGAGAACCATCATTTCCGCCATCACCTTGGTGAATACCCTCGGTGCTGTGGAGAGGCCGAATGGCAGGGCCTGGAATTGAAAATGACAGTCCAACAGTGCGAATCGTAGGTAAGTTGATGCGGCGGCCAAATCGGAATGTGGAGGTACGCATCCTTGATATCCAAGGGATACCAGAAATTCCCCCACCTCCAGACCTGATATCACTGCCCTTAGAGACTCCATTTTGAACTTGAACTCCCTCGGAAAGGAGTTTAGTGATTTTAAGTTCAGAATGGGCCTGACCGAACCATCCGGTTTCGGTACAACGAAAAAGGTTCGAATAGTAACCTTTGTTTTGCATCTGGGGAGGAACAGGTAAAAAAGCTGTGCCTCCACCAACTTCTGGATGGCTCCATGTAGAATAGCCCTCTCTGCTGGCAAAGCTGGCATGCCTGATTTGGAGAACCTGTGAGGAGGGAGATCTTGAAATTCCAGCCGGTACCCCTGGGACACAATATCTTACACCCAGGGATCCAGGCTGGACGACACCCAGACGTTACTGAAATATCTGAGTCTCGCCCCCACCGGCCCTACCTCCAGGCTGCGCGGTCCACCATCATGCTGAGGACTTTGGCGTACCTGAAACAGGCTTCTGTTTCTGGGAACCTGCAGCAGCAGGTTTCTTAGATTTTGGTCAACCTCCTCTAAAGAAGGTGTTGGACGGTTTGGCCTTTCTTGTATTAGCAACCCGAAAGGACTGTGATGCAATTGAAGAAAAAGGTTTCTTCGTAGCAGGTGCAGCTGAGGGAAGAAAAGGTGACTTAACCGCTGTATCCGTCGAGATCCACGCATCCAACGCTTCCCCAAAGAGAGCCTGACCTGTCAGTGGCGCACGCAGGGGGGGTTTCCAAGTACCTGGAAACCCCCCCTGATGAGTTGAATCTTCTGTTCTTGAGATGGAGACACAACTGTCTCCGTCTCAGGTAAAAGCCGCGATCGCGTTCGCGATCGCGACCGCGGAGCCGCTGCACTGCAGCGGCAGCAGAGAGCTACCATAGCTCTCTACTATAAACAGTCTGGAGGGGTGAAGGGGGAGCTGCTGGCTGCGCAAGTTCCCTCCGTCCTCACACTGCTGCTAGCGCCTGGTGGAAGGGTAATCACATACTGTAACTGTGTGTATGTTTGTATTTGTAGTAATTTATGTATGTGTGTATGTATGTGATTGTTTGTGTATGTATGTTTGTGTATATGTTTGTGTATATGTGTTTGTGTGTCACTCTGTGTGTATATGGTGCAATACAGCACGTCCCTGGTGCAGTAGTTCCCTGGGTGGAGACTGGCATGCACCCTTCCGTGCAGTGGAACACCAGGTGGCACTTAGTAGTCTTTGTGAGTAAATCAATGTATTAAAGTACAAAAGGCATAGTGTACCGATGTTTCAATGGGCGTTTTTTTCAAGGTGCTTTACTGTAGGCTTGAAGGAAAAAAAAACCCGCTTTATGTGGCGTTGAAACGACGGTACACTATGCCTTTTGTACTGTAATACATTGATTTACTCACAGAGACCGCTTAGGGCCGCCTGGTTTCTACTGCATGGGAAGGGGGGGGGGGGGGGGGGGGGGGCATGCCACCTATTACATATAAGGAGGGCACCTCGGTATTAAGCAACATTTACAGTGAGTGCCTACTTTTTGTCATATATATATATATATATACACACACACACACACACACACACATATATACACATATATACACACACACACGTACGTGCACACGTACATACATAAATACATACATACTGTACATACATACAGTACACACATACACACACCCCCACATGGAAACCCCCCTCACTAAATCCTGCGTTTGCCCCTGTGACCTGTGTAGGGTAGGGTCTCCACACCTCTCCTGGATTCCGCGTCGGCAGACCACTGGCACAGCCAAAGTCCCCTACGAGCTGAGACAGACATGGAATATATAACTGCAGCCATGGAACCCAGGTCTTTCATGGATTTCACCATTAATCCCGCAGAATCCTGAATGTTACGTAAAAATAATTCAACATCACTTTTATCCATTGTGTCCAAATCCTCAAGTAACGTGCCTGACCTCTTTACTAGAGATGAGCGGGTTCGGTTTCTCTGAAACCGAACCCGCACGAACTTCATGTTTTTTTCACGGGTCCGAGCAGACTCGGATCCTCCCGCCTTGCTCGGTTAACCCGAGCGCGCCCGAACGTCATCATGACGCTGTCGGATTCTCGCGAGACTCGGATTCTATATAAGGAGCCGCGCGTCGCCGCCATTTTCACACGTGCATTGAGATTGATAGGGAGAGGACGTGGCTGGCGTCCTCTCCATTAGAAATTAGATTAGAAGAGAGAGAGAGATTGTGCAGAGTCAGACAGAGTTTACCACAGTGACCAGTGCAGTTGTTGTTAGTTAACTTTTATTTATTTTAATATAATATATCCGTTCTCTGCTATATCCGTTCTCTGCCTGAAAAAAAACGATACACAGCAGCAGCCAGTCACACAGTGTGACTCAGTCTGTGTGCACTCAGCTCAGCCCAGTGTGCTGCACATCAATGTATAAAAGGCAAAGCTTATAATAATTGTGGGGGAGACTGGGGAGCACTGCAGGTTGTTATAGCAGGAGCCCCCAGGAGTACATAATATTATATTAATTTAAAATTAAACAGTGCACACTTTTGCTGCAGGAGTGCCACTGCCAGTGTGACTAGTGGTGACCAGTGCCTGACCACCAGTATAGTAGTATATTGTTGTATGTATTGTATACTATCTCTTTATCAACCAGTCTATATTAGCAGCAGACACAGTACAGTGCGGTAGTTCACGGCTGTGGCTACCTCTGTGTCGGCAGTCGGAACTCGGCAGGCAGTCCGTCCATCCATAATTGTATTACAATATATACCACCTAACCGTGGTATTTTTTTTTCTTTCTTTATACCGTCGTCATAGTGTCATACTAGTTGTTACGAGTATACTACTATCTCTTTATCAACCAGTGTACAGTGCGGTAGTTCACGGCTGTGGCTACCTCTGTGTCGGCAGTCGGCAGGCAGTCCGTCCATCCATAATTGTATTATTATTATAATATATACCACCTAACCGTGGTTTTTTTTTCATTCTTTATACCGTCGTCATAGTGTCATACTAGTTGTTACGAGTATACTACTATCTCTTTATCAACCAGTGTACAGTGCGGTAGTTCACGGCTGTGGCTACCTCTGTGTCGGCAGTCGGCAGGCAGTCCGTCCATCCATAATTGTATTATTATTATAATATATACCACCTAACCGTGGTTTTTTTTCCATTCTTTATACCGTCGTCATAGTGTCATACTAGTTGTTACGAGTATACTACTATCTCTTTATCAACCAGTGTACAGTGCGGTAGTTCACGGCTGTGGCTACCTCTGTGTCGGCAGTCGGCAGGCAGTCCGTCCATCCATAATTGTATTATTATTATAATATATACCACCTAACTGTGGTATTTTTTTTTCTTTCTTTATACCGTCGTCATAGTGTCATACTAGTTGTTACGAGTATACTACTATCTCTTTATCAACCAGTGTACAGTGCGGTAGTTCACGGCTGTGGCTACCTCTGTTTCGGCAGTCGGTAGGCAGTCCGTCCATCCATAATTGTATTATTATTATAATATATACCACCTAACCGTGGTTTTTTTTTCATTCTTTATACCGTCGTCATAGTGTCATACTAGTTGTTACGAGTATACTACTATCTCTTTATCAACCAGTGTACAGTGCGGTAGTTCACGGCTGTGGCTACCTCTGTGTCGGCAGTCGGCAGGCAGTCCGTCCATCCATAATTGTATTATTATTATAATATATACCACCTAACCGTGGTTTTTTTATACCACCTAACCGTGGCAGTCCGTCCATAATTGTATACTAGTATCCAATCCATCCATCTCCATTGTTTACCTGAGGTGCCTTTTAGTTCTGCCTATAAAATATGGAGAACAAAAAAGTTGAGGTTCCAAAATTAGGGAAAGATCAAGATCCACTTCCACCTCGTGCTGAAGCTGCTGCCACTAGTCATGGCCGAGACGATGAAATGCCAGCAACGTCGTCTGCCAAGGCCGATGCCCAATGTCATAGTACAGAGCATGTCAAATCCAAAACACCAAATATCAGAAAAAAAAGGACTCCAAAACCTAAAATAAAATTGTCGGAGGAGAAGCGTAAACTTGCCAATATGCCATTTACCACACGGAGTGGCAAGGAACGGCTGAGGCCCTGGCCTATGTTCATGGCTAGTGGTTCAGCTTCACATGAGGATGGAAGCACTCAGCCTCTCGCTAGAAAACTGAAAAGACTCAAGCTGGCAAAAGCACCGCAAAGAACTGTGCGTTCTTTGAAATCCCAAATCCACAAGGAGAGTCCAATTGTGTCGTTTGCGATGCCTGACCTTCCCAACACTGGACGTGAAGAGCATGCGCCTTCCACTATTTGCATGCCCCCTGCAAGTGCTGGAAGGAGCACCCGCAGTCCAGTTCCTGATAGTCAGATTGAAGATGTCAGTGTTGAAGTACACCAGGATGAGGAGGATATGGGTGTTGCTGGCGCTGGGGAGGAAATTGACCAGGAGGATTCTGATGGTGAGGTGGTTTGTTTAAGTCAGGCACCCGGGGAGACACCTGTTGTCCGTGGGAGGAATATGGCCGTTGACATGCCAGGTGAAAATACCAAAAAAATCAGCTCTTCGGTGTGGAGGTATTTCACCAGAAATGCGGACAACAGGTGTCAAGCCGTGTGTTCCCTTTGTCAAGCTGTAATAAGTAGGGGTAAGGACGTTAACCACCTCGGAACATCCTCCCTTATACGTCACCTGCAGCGCATTCATAATAAGTCAGTGACAAGTTCAAAAACTTTGGGTGACAGCGGAAGCAGTCCACTGACCAGTAAATCCCTTCCTCTTGTAACCAAGCTCACGCAAACCACCCCACCAACTCCCTCAGTGTCAATTTCCTCCTTCCCCAGGAATGCCAATAGTCCTGCAGGCCATGTCACTGGCAAGTCTGACGAGTCCTCTCCTGCCTGGGATTCCTCCGATGCATCCTTGCGTGTAACGCCTACTGCTGCTGGCGCTGCTGTTGTTGCCGCTGGGAGTCGATGGTCATCCCAGAGGGGAAGTCGTAAGCCCACTTGTACTACTTCCAGTAAGCAATTGACTGTTCAACAGTCCTTTGCGAGGAAGATGAAATATCACAGCAGTCATCCTACTGCAAAGCGGATAACTGAGTCCTTGACAACTATGTTGGTGTTAGACGTGCGTCCGGTATCCGCCGTTAGTTCACAGGGAACTAGACAATTTATTGAGGCAGTGTGCCCCCGTTACCAAATACCATCTAGGTTCCACTTCTCTAGGCAGGCGATACCGAGAATGTACACGGACGTCAGAAAAAGACTCACCAGTGTCCTAAAAAATGCAGTTGTACCCAATGTCCACTTAACCACGGACATGTGGACAAGTGGAGCAGGGCAGGGTCAGGACTATATGACTGTGACAGCCCACTGGGTAGATGTATGGACTCCCGCCGCAAGAACAGCAGCGGCGGCACCAGTAGCAGCATCTCGCAAACGCCAACTCTTTCCTAGGCAGGCTACGCTTTGTATCACCGCTTTCCAGAATACGCACACAGCTGAAAACCTCTTACGGCAACTGAGGAAGATCATCGCGGAATGGCTTACCCCAATTGGACTCTCCTGTGGATTTGTGGCAT
Organism: Pseudophryne corroboree; assembly: GCF_028390025.1. Classification (NCBI taxonomy): domain Eukaryota; kingdom Metazoa; phylum Chordata; class Amphibia; order Anura; family Myobatrachidae; genus Pseudophryne; species Pseudophryne corroboree. The sequence continues at coordinate 358,727,547 of NC_086454.1, read as the reverse complement.
CGGACAACGCCAGCAATATTGTGTGTGCATTAAATATGGGCAAATTCCAGCACGTCCCATGTTTTGCACATACCTTGAATTTGGTGGTGCAGATTTTTTTAAAAAACGACAGGGGCGTGCAAGAGATGCTGTCGGTGGCCAGAAAAATTGCGGGACACTTTCGGCGTACAGGCACCACGTACAGAAGACTGGAGCACCACCAAAAACTACTGAACCTGCCCTGCCATCATCTGAAGCAAGAAGTGGTAACGAGGTGGAATTCAACCCTCTATATGCTTCAGAGGTTGGAGGAGCAGCAAAAGGCCATTCAAGCCTATACAATTGAGCACGATATAGGAGATGGAATGCACCTGTCTCAAGTGCAGTGGAGAATGATTTCAACGTTGTGCAAGGTTCTGATGCCCTTTGAACTTGCCACACGTGAAGTCAGTTCAGACACTGCCAGCCTGAGTCAGGTCATTCCCCTCATCAGGCTTTTGCAGAAGAAGCTGGAGGCATTGAAGAAGGAGCTAACACGGAGCGATTCCGCTAGGCATGTGGGACTTGTGGATGCAGCCCTTAATTCGCTTAACAAGGATTCACGGGTGGTCAATCTGTTGAAATCAGAGCACTACATTTTGGCCACCGTGCTCGATCCTAGATTTAAAGCCTACCTTGGATCTCTCTTTCCGGCAGACACAGGTCTGCTGGGGTTGAAAGACCTGCTGGTGACAAAATTGTCAAGTCAAGCGGAACGCGACCTGTCAACATCTCCTCCTTCACATTCTCCCGCAACTGGGGGTGCGAGGAAAAGGCTCAGAATTCCGAGCCCACCCGCTGGCGGTGATGCAGGGCAGTCTGGAGCGACTGCTGATGCTGACATCTGGTCCGGACTGAAGGACCTGACAACGATTACGGACATGTCGTCTACTGTCACTGCATATGATTCTCTCAACATTGATAGAATGGTGGAGGATTATATGAGTGACCGCATCCAAGTAGGCACGTCACACAGTCCGTACTTATACTGGCAGGAAAAAGAGGCAATTTGGAGGCCCTTGCACAAACTGGCTTTATTCTACCTAAGTTGCCCTCCCACAAGTGTGTACTCCGAAAGAGTGTTTAGTGCCGCCGCTCACCTTGTCAGCAATCGGCGTACGAGGTTACATCCAGAAAATGTGGAGAAGATGATGTTCATTAAAATGAATTATAATCAATTCCTCCGCGGAGACATTGACCAGCAGCAATTGCCTCCACAAAGTACACAGGGAGCTGAGATGGTGGATTCCAGTGGGGACGAATTGATAATCTGTGAGGAGGGGGATGTACACGGTGATATATCGGAGGGTGAAGATGAGGTGGACATCTTGCCTCTGTAGAGCCAGTTTGTGCAAGGAGAGATTAATTGCTTCTTTTTTGGGGGGGGTCCAAACCAACCCGTCATATCAGTCACAGTCGTGTGGCAGACCCTGTCACTGAAATGATGGGTTGGTTAAAGTGTGCATGTCCTGTTTTGTTTATACAACATAAGGGTGGGTGGGAGGGCCCAAGGATAATTCCATCTTGCACCTCTTTTTTCTTTTCTTTTTCTTTGCATCATGTGCTGATTGGGGAGGGTTTTTTGGAAGGGACATCCTGCGTGACACTGCAGTGCCACTCCTAGATGGGCCCGGTGTTTGTGTCGGCCACTAGGGTCGCTAATCTTACTCACACAGCTACCTCATTGCGCCTCTTTTTTTCTTTGCGTCATGTGCTGTTTGGGGAGGGTTTTTTGGAAGGGACATCCTGCGTGACACTGCAGTGCCACTCCTAGATGTGCCCGGTGTTTGTGTCGGCCACTAGGGTCGCTAATCTTACTCACACAGTCAGCTACCTCATTGCGCCTCTTTTTTTCTTTGCGTCATGTGCTGTTTGGGGAGGGTTTTTTGGAAGGGCCATCCTGCGTGACACTGCAGTGCCACTCCTAGATGGGCCCGGTGTTTGTGTCGGCCACTAGGGTCGCTAATCTTACTCACACAGCTACCTCATTGCGCCTCTTTTTTTCTTTGCGTCATGTGCTGTTTGGGGAGGGTTTTTTGGAAGGGACATCCTGCGTGACACTGCAGTGCCACTCCTAGATGGGCCCGGTGTTTGTGTCGGCCACTAGGGTCGCTTATCTTTCTCACACAGCTACCTCATTGCGCCTCTTTTTTTCTTTGCGTCATGTGCTGTTTGGGGAGGGTTTTTTGGAAGGGACATCCTGCGTGACACTGCAGTGCCACTCCTAGATGGGCCCGGTGTTTGTGTCGGCCACTAGGGTCGCTTATCTTTCTCACACAGTCAGCTACCTCATTGCGCCTCTTTTTTTCTTTGCGTCATGTGCTGTTTGGGGAGGGTTTTTTGGAAGGGACATCCTGCGTGACACTGCAGTGCCACTCCTAGATGGGCCCGGTGTTTGTGTCGGCCACTAGGGTCGCTTATCTTTCTCACACAGTCAGCTACCTCATTGCGCCTCTTTTTTTCTTTGCGTCATGTGCTGTTTGGGGAGGGTTTTTTGGAAGGGACATCCTGCGTGACACTGCAGTGCCACTCCTAGATGGGCCCGGTGTTTGTGTCGGCCACTAGGGTCGCTTATCTTTCTCACACAGTCAGCTACCTCATTGCGCCTCTTTTTTTCTTTGCGTCATGTGCTGTTTGGGGAGGGTTTTTTGGAAGGGACATCCTGCGTGACACTGCAGTGCCACTCCTAGATGGGCCCGGTGTTTGTGTCGGCCACTAGGGTCGCTAATCTTACTCACACAGCTACCTCATTGCGCCTCTTTTTTTCTTTGCGTCATGTGCTGTTTGGGGAGGGTTTTTTGGAAGGGACATCCTGCGTGACACTGCAGTGCCACTCCTAGATGGGCCCGGTGTTTGTGTCGGCCACTAGGGTCGCTTATCTTACTCACACAGCGACCTCGGTGCAAATTTTAGGACTAAAAATAATATTGTGAGGTGTGATGTGTTCAGAATAGGCTGAAAATGAGTGTAAATTATGTTTTTTGAGGTTAATAATACTTTGGGATCAAAATTACCCCCAAATTCTATGATTTAAGCTGTTTTTTAGGGTTTTTTGAAAAAAACACCCGAATCCAAAACACACCCGAATCCGACAAAAAAAATTCGGTGAGGTTTTGCCAAAACGCGGTCGAACCCAAAACACGGCCGCGGAACCGAACCCAAAACCAAAACACAAAACCCGAAAAATTTCCGGCGCTCATCTCTACTCTTTACTATAGCTTTGGAAATCCATGCACAGGCAATTGTGGGACGTAGAATTGCTCCTGAAGCCGTGTATATGGATTTGAGCGTAGTATCAATTTTGCGATCAGCTGGTTCCTTTAAGGCGATAGATCCTGGAACAGAGTCTGGATACAGACGCGTTCACTATGGGTGGGTTTTCCCATTTTTTCCTATCCTCCTCAGGGAAGGGGAAAGCAACCAGAACCCTCTTAGGGATCTGGAATTTTTTCTCCGGGTTTTCCCATGCTTTCTCAAAAATAGCACTTAATTCTTTGGACACAGGGAAGGTTAGCGAGACTTTCTTATGGTCAGTGAAGTAAGCCTCCTCAACCTGCTCAGGTGTTGTATCAGCAATATTCAGCACATCCCTAATAGCCTCTATCATCAACTCAGTAGCGGATCTTGCCACGGGCAAGCAGGACTTTTGCCCGGGGCGCCACCTTCCGGAGGGCGCAGGGTGCCATCCGGAGGGCGCAGGGAGCCATCCGGAGGGCGCAGGGAGCCATCCGGAGGGCGCCGCACCAGGGCAAGATCCGCTGCTGCTGTGCCCCCCGCTGCCCGCTGCCGCTGTGAAGGGAAACTAGACGCGTACGCGTCTAGTTTCCCTTCGTAGAGAGGACCTTTGCTGTGCGGTGCGCGATGACGTCATCGCGCACCGCACATCATTTCAGTCTGTACAGGGGGCGTAAATGAACACGCCCCCTGTACGAAGCCACGCCCCCTATTGTCGCCCGGGGCGCACAGCGCCCAAGAACCGGCCCTGCATCAACAGCACCCCTTTATCAAGAGATGCGGCCCCCCTGAGCACGTCCCCATCACGTCTGCCGTGTCAGAATCGGTATCCGCACCATTTTGCATAATCTGGGCAAGAGCATGTTTGTGGGAACCTACAGAGGGGAGCCCTGAGGTACCAGAACCGGACCAAACTGCCATAGAGTTCTGTAAAACCTGAGTTGCAGGTTCATTCTATGCTATGCAACCCTAGTAGAAACCTGAGAAATCATAGATTTGATAGAGGATAACCATTCAGGCTACCTTGCTGTTATCTGCGCTAAAAGCGTGCAATCCTGATTACATGGAATGAGATCATCCTGAGCGGACATATCCTCTGCAGCATATGACACAGAGTTCCTAAATAGAGACCCCAGACACACACACACACAGTGGATAGAAAGAGTTTCACCCCAAAGAATGGCAAGAGAGACACAGAGATTGGAGCCAACCCACACACAGCGCTTTCCAGGTATAGGGAGACCCCAACCAGCGCTTACTGTGTACCTTAATAGGTTACACAGCCTGTATACAGCCTCCCCCCCCCCCCCTTCTACAACCCCCTGGTACCGTAAGAGATAGCTGGAGTTGATATGGAGGGACTGCTCTCACTGACAGCGTTTCTGCAGGCAGGAAAATGGTGCTGAACGCTGCTGGGTCCACTCTGAGGAGAAGCTCCGCCCCCTGAATGGCGCTGTCTTCCCGCTCTACTGTAGATTATACTGAGGAATCATGCTAGCACCGATCCCGGGACCCTGACAGGCTTAGAGGTCAGTGTAGGGTGTAGACGCTGGCTCAGGGCGCCCCTCACAGCGCCGCACTATGTACAGCTGAGCCCCGGAGCGCAGTCAGTACTGCGCTCCATACCCTGTTGCTGCCATCTTCACACCGGCTCCCCGCTTGCTAGGGGGGCTGGTGACTGACTCGCCACTGATCTTCTGGCTCTGTAAGGGGGTGGCAGCATGCTGCCGGGGTGAGCGATCCCCTGTGGCAGGGAACGTTCGATCCCCTCAGGAGCTCAGTGTCCTGTCAGCAAAGATAGTGGCTCAGACCCCGCAGGGCGGACACAACTCCCTCCTTAGTCCCACGAAGCAGGGAGGCTGTTGCCAGCAGCCTCCCTATAAAATAATAAACTCTAAAATCAAACTTTTACCAGAGAAGCTCTGTAGAGCTCCCCTAGCTGTGACCGGCTCCTCCGGGCACATTTTCTAAACTGAGGCTGGTAGGAGGGGCATAGAGGGAGGAGCCAGCCCACACTCTCAAACTCTTAAAGTGCCAATGGCTCCTGATGGACCCGTCTATACCCCATGATACTAATGTGGACCCCAGCATCCTCTAGGACGTAAGAGAAATAGAGACAGAGCTGGAGCAGGGGTGGGAGAGGGGACAATAAGGGATACAATGGAGGGAGAATGAACATAATAAAGGACACAGATCATAAGGAGAAGGGTGTAAGAGAAGGATTACACAATAACTGACAGAGGAGTGGGGTAGAGGACACAAATAATGGACACAGATAAAGAGGGTACCTAGCCGCCCCAGAGGTAACAAATATTGGCCTACCAAAATGTGTGCGTGTTTAACAGGGCCTTTTATATATGAAGAGGTGAGGGAGGTTGGGGTGGTTGACCCATAACCTACAGCACTGGTCACACCTCCTGCGGCACACAATAGGCCCAGAGCCGGCCCTAACCAATATGATGCCCTAGGCAAGATTTTGTCTGGTGCCCCTTAGCACCGCCGCTAGTTCTGCATGTCATGCCTGGCATGAGTCAGCTGGCAGCTCTGCTAACGTCGGGTGCCTTTTGTTTATGAAATGCCTCTACTCACCCAATTCTCCTCATGCAGACACAGCTGCTGCAGCTGGACATGCCGCTGCATGCAGGAGCTGTCCAGCCGGGGTGTCTGGCGCTGGATCCACGCAGCCAGGGCGTCTGTAAGCGGAAGTCGGGGAGCCGAGTGCAGGGGCTGGAGCGGGCAGCTGGGTTGTCATGGGGCGGGGCTGAGCTGCTGGGTTGTCAGGGGGCGGACACAGCTGGCAAACACCGCTTCCACTTACACTAAATGAAATGCCGCTAGTGAGCATATACTGTACGCTCACTGTAAGTGACTGGCGCGTAGTGATGGAAGTGAACCAGAGGCAATGGAGAAGGTGCCCCCTTCACTGCTGGAGCCCGGCGGCAGCCGACTCCACTGCCTCCGGGACTTCCGCCACTGTGCTCATCTCTACTTTAGACCTGTATGGCACAGGGGCCTAGCTGGTGCAAAAGTCTCTGGTGAGTCCCAGATGGTGCTGGGGAGGACCTCTGTAAGTCCCGCGTGCCTGAAGCTCCTGGGAGTCTGAAGCGCTTTATTGATAGTATCACAGTCGGGCATGGCCTAGACCAGAATCTCAGCTTCAATAATGGAGAAAGACACGTTGCATGGACTCTTTGTTCACCACGTTGGATGACTGCAGGAAAAAAATGTGTCAGACTGTGATGCGGTCATAAGCAGCGGTGGGATTCAAATAAATTAACAACAGGTTCTATGTCCTAATGACCATTTTAAGTATACCGAAAGGTAGTTTAATAATTCATGCATTTAATACTCAAATAACACCCATTATGCGTTATGCCACACATTGTAATGCTAATTACATATTATGATACACACAGTTATGGCCCCCTGACACCATTTTATGCCCACACACAATCATGCCACTTACATTGCCTGGGGTCTCCTGTGCGTTGCCAGGGGTTTCATGCGCGTTGCTAGGGGTCTCCTGTGCATTTCCAGGGGTTTCATGCGCGTTGCTAGGGGTCTCCTGTGCGTTGCCAGGGGTTTCATGCGCATTGCTAGGGGTCTCCTGTACATTGCCAGGGGTTTCATGCGCGTTGCTAGGGGTCTCCTGTGCGTTGCCAGGGGTTTCCTGCGTGTTGCCAGGTATCTCCTGGCCGCTGCCCCAGTAAAGTTAGGGAGGGTGGGTGCGGGCATCAGTGGTTACTGCTAGCCCCCGCAGTAGATTGAGACGCGCTGGGGGGTGCAGAAGCGCTTCTGTACCATAGCAGTGTAAAAAAAAACACCCTCTTAAAATGCCCGCCGCCGAGGAGACAGGCGCTAGAGGTCAAATGTGACCTCTAGCGTCTGTCTCCTCCTTTGCGGCGGCCATTTTTGGCTGTTTTTTTACATTGCTATGGTACAGAAGTGCTTCTGCAGCCCCCAGCGCGTCTCAATCTACTGCGGAGGCTGCGGGGGCAGCGGCGGCTAGCGCTACTGGGGCAGCACCCACGGAATTAGCAAACGGTTCTCAGAACCATACCTAACATTAGGTATCGGTTCCGAAGAACCGGTGCGAACCGGCTGAATCCCAGCACTGGTCAAAAGGCCCGAGCCGGGATCATTCACTGCCTCCCGCAAGGACCCAATGCTTGGGTTGCAACATCAATGGAGTGTTTTTTGGACACTAAAGCACTCTGAGGTGAAGTGGGTGGGTGGAGTGGGGTGGGGTGGGGGGGGGGGGGGGATTTTGCCTGGGTCTCAAACCAAAAGAGCTGCTGTGAGCAAGGAAGCCGAACAGAGAAGGGAGGGAGAGTTGACCAGCGATTGGGTGATTTTTGGAGACGTAGCCCTGGAACTCCTTACAGTCCAGTCTGCACATTATGGCAGAAAATACATGGATACAATTTTAGGCTGTGAGACTTATGGGCCCTACACACTGGGCGTTAATAGTGAAAGATATGAACGATCTCGTTTATATCTTTCAGTGTGGAGGCTCCAGCGATGATGAATGATGCGCGGCCCCGCGCTCGTTCATCGCTGGTGCTCCGTCGCTTGTGTTTGCAGGCCAATATGGACGATCTCGTCCACATTAGCATGCACTGCTATGGAGCCGGGTGACATGGGGAGTGAAGAAACTTCACTCCCCCGTCACTGCCCCCCCGCCGCCGGTTCGCCCGTCGGCCATATCCGCCGTCGGGCAGCTTGGTGGCGGATTGCGCAGTGTGTAGGGCCCATAAGGGGCATACCGATGTAGTCGTGCTCATCTTACTGCGATGCAGCATGTTGCATCAGGGGCATTCTGCATGGCGTGCCAGGCTGCGGCTATTTGCAGACGGCGTCGCAGCAAAGATGAGCATGGCTACATCTGTATGTATCCTGCAGATTGCAAGCTTGCGAGCAGGGCCCTCCTAACTCTGTGACTGTCTATTATTGCTCAGTATCGTCTTATCATTGTGTCCAGTTGTAAAGCGCAATGGGATTTGCTGCGCTATATAAGAAACTGTTAATAAATAATAAGATCTTACTCACCGGTAAATCTATTTCTCGTAGTCCGTAGTGGATGCTGGGGACTCCGTAAGGACCATGGGGGAATAGCGGCTCCGCAGGAGACTGGGCACAGCTAAGAAAGAATTAGGACTACCTGGTGTGCACTGGCTCCTCCCACTATGACCCTCCTCCAGACTTCAGTAAGGATACTGTGCCCGGAAGAGCTGACACAATAAGGAAAGGATTTTGAATCCCGGGTAAGACTCATACCAGCCACACCAATCACACCGTATAACTTGTGATATTATACCCAGTTAACAGTATGAACATAACAGAGCCTCTCAACAGATGGCTCAACCATAACCCTTTTAGTTAACAATAACTATATACAAGTATTGCAGACAGTCCGCACTTGGGACGGGCGCCCAGCATCCACTACGGACTATGAGAAATAGATTTACCGGTGAGTAAAATCTTATTTTCTCTAACGTCCTAGTGGATGCTGGGGACTCCGTAAGGACCATGGGGATTATACCAAAGCTCCCAAACAGGCGGGAGAGTGCGGATGACTCTGCAGCACCGAATGAGAGAGCTCAAGGTCCTCCTCAGCCAGGGTATCAAATTTGTAGAATTTTGCAAACGTGTTTGCCCCTGACCAAGTAGCAGCTCGGCAAAGTTGTAAAGCCGAGACCCCTCGGGCAGCCGCCCAAGAAGAGCCCACTTTCCTCGTGGAATGGGCTTTTACAGATTTAGGCTGCGGCAGGCCAGCCACAGAATGCGCAAGCTGAATTGTGCTACAAATCCAGCGAGCAATAGTCTGCTTTGAAGCAGGAGCACCCATCTTGTTTGGTGCATACAGGATAAACAGCGAGTCAGTCTTCCTGACTCCAGCCGTCCTGGAAACATACATTTTCAAGGCCCTGACTACGTCCAGTAACTTGGAGTCCTCCAAGTCCCTAGTAGCCGCAGGCACCACGATAGGTTGGTTCAAGTGAAAAGCTGATACCACCTGAGGAAGAAACTGGGGACTAGTCCTCAATTCTGCCCTATCCATATGGAAAATCCAATAGGGGCTTTTGCATGACAAAGCCGCCAATTTTGCCACCCGCCTTGCTGAAGCCAAGGCCAAAAGCATGACCACTTTCCACGTGAGATATTTTAAATCCACGGTTTTGAGTGGCTCAAACCAATGTGACTTTAGGAAACCCAACACCACGTTGAGGTCCCACGGTGCCACTGGAGGCACAAAAGGAGGCTGAATATGCAGCACTCCCTTGACAATGTCTGAACTTCAGGCAGTGAAGCCAGTTCCATTTTGGAAGAAAATCGATAGAGCCGAAATCTGGACCTTAATGGAACCCAATTGTAGGCCCATAGTCACCTCTGACTGTAGGAAGTGCAGAAATCGACCTAGCTGAAATTTCTCCTTTGGGGCCTTCCTGGCCTCACAGTACGCAACATATTTCCGCCATATGCGGTGATAATGGTTAGCGTTCACTTCTTTCCTAGCTTTAAATAGCGTAGGGATAACTTCCTCCGGAATTCCCTTTTCCTTCAGGATCCGGCGTTCAACCGCCATGCCGTCAACGTAGCCACGGTACGTCTTGAAACAGACAGGCCCCCTGCTGCAGCAGGTCCTGTCTGAGCGGCAGAGGCCATAGGTCCTCTGAGATCATTTCTTGGAGTTCTGGTTACCAAGCTCTTCTTGGCCAACCCGGAACAATGAGTATAGTTCTTACTCCTCTCCTTCTTATTATTCTCATTACCCTGGGTAAGAGAGGCAGAGAAGGGAACACATACACCGACTGGTACACCCACGGGGTTACCAGAGCGTCCACAGCTATCGCCTGAGGGTCCTTGACCTGGCGCAATATCTTTGTAACTTTTAGTTGAGGCGGGACGCCATCATGTCCACCTGGGCCTTTCCCAACGGTGTACAATCATTTGGAAGACTTCTGGATGAAGTCCCCACTCTCCCGGGTGGAGGTCTGCTTCTCAGTTGTCCACTCCGGGAATGAACACTGCTGACAGTGCTAACACATGATTTTCCGCCCATCGGAGAATCCTTGTGGCTTCTGCCATCGCCATCCTGCTTCTTGTGCCGCCCTGTCGTGTACATGAGCGACCGCCGTGATGTTGTCTGACTGGATCAGCACCGGCCGGTGTTGAAGCAGGGGCTAGCCTGACTTAGGGCATTGTAAATGGCCCTTAGTTCCAGAATATTTATGTGTAGGGAAGTCTCCTGACTTTTCCATAGCCTTGGAAGTTTCTTCCCTGTGTGACTGCCCCCCAGCCTCGAAGGCTGCCATCCGTGGTCACCAGGACCCAGTCCTGTATGCCGAATCTGCGGCCCTCTAGAAGATGAGCACTCTGCAGCCACCACAACAACGACACCCTGGCCCTTGGAGACAGGGTTATCCGCCGATGCATCTGCAGATGCGACCCGGACCACATGTCCAACAGATCCCACTGGAAAATCCTTGAATGGGACCTGGCGAATGGAATTTCTTCGTAAGAAGCTACCATCCTTCCCAGGGCTCGCGTGCATTGATGCACCGACACCTGTATACGTATTAGGAGGTCTCTGTCTAGAGACGACAACTCCTTGGACTTCTCCTCCGGGAGAAACCCTTTTTATCCTGTTCTGTGTCCAGAACCATACTCAGGAACAGTAGACGCGTCGTAGGAACCAGCTGCGACTTTGGAATATTCAGAATTCAGCCGTGCTGTTGTAGCACTTCCCGAGATAGTGCTACTCCGCCGAACAACTGCTCCCTGGACCTCGCCTTTATAAGGAGATCGTCCAAGTACGGGATAATTATTTCGGCCATTACCTTGGTAAATACCTCGGTGCCGGGGACAGACCAACGGCAACGTCTGGAATTGGTAATGACAATCCTGTACCACAATTTTGAGGTACTCCTGGTGAAAAGGGTAAATAGGGACACGCAGATAAGCATCCTTGATGTCCAGTGATACCCTCCAGGCTTGCAATAATCGCCCTGAGCGATTCCATTTCGAACTTGAACCTTTGTACATAAGTGTTCAAGGCATTCAATTTTAGAATGGGTCTCACCGAACCGTCTGGTTTCGGTACCACAACATTTTGGAATAGTAACCCCGGCCTTGTTGAAGGAGGGGTACCTAGATTTCACCTGCTGGAAGTGCAGCTTGTGAATTGCCGCCAGTACTACCTTTCTCCGAGGGCAGTAGGCAAGGCTGAGGTAACGGCGAGGGGGAGTCGCCTCGAACTCCAGCCTGTATCCTTGTGATACTATTTGCAGAACCTAGGGATCCACCTGTGGGCAAACCCACTGGTCCCTGAAGTTCCCGAGACGCGCCCCTACCGCACCTGTCTCCATGTGCCTTTTATAGGCAGCATCACCTGTCCACTGCCGGGTTTCTAATACCCTCCTGGCAGAATGGACATTGCATTAATTCTGGATGCCAGCCGGCAAATATCCCTCTGTGCATCCTTTATATATAAGACAACGTCTTTAATATGCTCTATGTTAGCAAACTATTTTCCCTGTCTTAGAGTATTAATATTATCTGACAGGGTATCAGACCACGCTGCAGCAGCACTATTTATGCTGAGGCGATTGCAGGTCTCAGTATATAACCTGAGTGTGTTTCAGGATAGTCTCCTGCTTTTTATCAGCAGGCTCCTTCAAGGTGGCCGTACCCTAAGACGGCAGTGCCACCTTTTTTGACAAACGTGTGAGCGCCTTATCCACCCTAAGGGATATCTCCCAACGTGACCTATCCTCTGGCGGGAAAGGGTACGCCATCAGTAACTTTTTAGAAATTACCAGTTTCTTATTGGGGGAACCCACGCTACTTTACACACTTCATTCATTCATCTGATGGGGGAACAAAACACTGGCTGCTTTTTCTCCCCAAAAATAAAACCCCTTTTATGTGGTACTTGGGTTCATGTCAGAAATGCGTAACACATTTTTTATTGCCGAGATCATGTAACGAATGTTCCTAGTGGATTGTGTATATGTCTCAATCTCGTCGACACTGGAGTCAGACTCCGTGTCGACATCTGTGTCTGCCATCTGAGGTAACGGGCGCTTTTTTGAGCCCCTGATATTGAGACGCCTGGGCAGGCGCGGGCTGAGAAGCCGGCTGTCCCACAGCTGTTTTACGTCATCCAGCCTTGTAAGGAGTTGATATTGTCGTTTAATACCTTCCACCTATGCATCCACTCTGGTGTCGGCCCCACAGGGGACGACATCCCATTTATCGGCCTCTGCTCCACCTCCACGTAACCTTCCTCATCCCACATGTCGACACAGCCGTACCGACACACAGCACACACACAGGGAATGCTCTGACTGAGGACAGGACCCCACAAAGTCCTTTGGGGAGACAGAGAGAGAGTATGCCAGCACACACCAGAGCGCTATATAATGCAGGGATTAACACTATAACTGAGTGATTTTTCCCCCAATAGCTGCTTGTATAAACAATATTGCACCTAAATTTAGTGCCCCCCCTCTCTTTTTAACCCTTTGAGCCTGAAAACTACAGGGGAGAGCCTGGGGAGCTGTCTTCCAGCTGCACTGTGAAGAGAAAATGGCGCCATTGTGCTGAGGGAGATAGCTCCGCCCCTTTTTTGCGGACTTTTCTCCCGTTTTTTTATGGATTCTGGCAGGGGTATTTATCACATATATAGCCTCTGGGGCTATATATTGTGATATATTTGCCAGCCAAGGTGTATTTATTGCTTCTCAGGGCGCCCCCCCAGCGCCCTGCACCCTCAGTGACCGGAGTGTGAAGTGTGTGTAAGGATTATATCTCTGAACCACCTCGATGTGATGACCTCTTAGGTACCCGTGAGAGCAGCTCTTAACACAAAGAGTAAACACGCAGCTGTTGGTTAAGAATCACTCTGCTTTATTAGGGGCAGAACAGCTTGTTAAAAAGGACAGGATACATGGGTGTATACAATACGTGCAAGAACATAATAGGTTAAGGAAGTTAACTTACGACACTACATGCAGGATATCATACAGCGGAAACATGGAATGCACGAGGGCACCACGAGCTCTATGTCCTTATAAGGACTTCCGTACACGGACAGGGGTACGTGCTGAAACTAAAGAGCAGTCAGTACATAGTTTCAGTGTGTGACGTGGGAGTAGCTTCATAAGGTTATGGGAACCTTGAAACGTCTTTGTCTCTGTAGCAATAGCAGTGAGTAGAGAACACAGACCCTTTAACCCTTCAATCCCCTCTTAGAATCATACATTTAAATGATATGATTCTTCTCACTAAACTCCTTATTCCTGTATTTGGCAAGGTACTGCTTGTAGCCTTCAGGGGAATTTACGTGTGCAGGGGCAATGGATTCATACATAAGGGTATTCTCAATACCTTTGGGAGCAAGCTTTCTGCAACATGGTATGATGCAAAACACAATAACACATATAAAAATGAGAATAATCAATATAAAGATTCCCAATTGTACAAGTGCTTGTTTCCAGTTCTCAAACCATCCAAAGTATTGGCTCCAGGGGGGTGTCTAATTTTGTTCTTAGCCTCATGTCCCCACAGATATAATAGATATCTCCTAGGGATTTAGTCTGGTTAACTAGGACAGTAGTCCTTCTCTCTGCACAATATCCTGGGGGGAAAGTTTTCAAATATCTACCCGAGGTGTCATTGGATACATAACAAGTGTAATTACCAGGGTATATAGTTATGGTGTTACCTGGGTTGGGATTCTTAGACAGTATGGGGTATTCCTTTTTCCACATCTCACATTCACTACTGTTGGTTTCTGTGCCATTGTAAAGGCTGAAGAAACAACCTTCTTGTGATACTGGGATATTTAAAGGTACAGTACCTAAATGCGGTCTGGATTTACCACAGACATAACAGTTACTTTTATTGTGTTTGTTGGCACTATATTTCATCCATTCTAACCAGAAATTGATATCAGAAAAGCCTGTTTCTATGGCCATGGTGTCTTCAAAGATGGGGTTATCAATGGCTATTATATCATTAAATGTGGTGATGTGAGGCCTGATTGGATTAATTTGGGAACTAATTTTGGGTTTATACTCTGAGTTATTAAACATATCCTTTAGGAAGAATTGTTTCCTGGATGCCCCTATCTGTCCATAGTGACCTAGGACGTAAGTGTCGGCATCCGTGGGTTGTGGGTGCCTTATACTTATAATAAAATGACTGTTACATTTATCCCTTCTATAAAGAGTGAGTCGGGTAAGCAATGATTCCCCGTTTTTTATCCTTTTTTAGAGCTGCCTCAGGGGGCTGATATCCCCAGCTAATTCCCGAATTCCACCCCACAGACCCCCAATAGTCACAATTATGTCCTCATTGATTACTGGTGACACAGATATAGGCTTGCTCTACACCATTAGGGGTGCCATACTGATCACATCCCCATGTCCATCGTTTGGAGATACAGGGGTCGATGGTACAATAATCTATTATGTAGGTGGCTACTTCAGTATTAGAGGAGTTATACCAAAAAGTATATGTGCCTGCATCTTCAGTTATGGCCACCTCAGTATAGCTTGTGGGCAAAAGGTTAATAAGGATGGCTAGAGTGGTGAGTAGTCCTTTAATTATCATGTTCATCTGTATTCGCGTGTTGGAGGTCAGGGCTGTCTGCCCCCGTTCGTACCTCGTCCTGTTGGAGGTCAGGGCTGTCTGCCCCCTTTAGTACCTCTCTCGGACTTCCTTCTCGGTCTGGTCTAGGTACGTTCTTTACTCGGGATGCATGGATCCAGGCAGGCCCCTCTTTGGTAAGGATCGCTGTTCTGGTGACTGCAACAACCTCTGTCTCTGGACCATATGCAAAATCTCCTGGTTCCTTGTTCCTGGGAAGAATCTTAACAATCACTCTGTCTCCCACCCGGAAAGGGTGAGTTGGTTCCTGTGGATTAGAAGGATTTTTACGAACAACATCATATTCAACCTCACTCAGTTTGGTTATGAGGGATCTAACATATTCTTCCCTAATCTGATCTAGGTCCCCCTCTTGCACTATCATGGGTTTCTTTGCCCAGGGTGTGGGGAAGGGTCTTCCCATGAGTATTTCAAAAGGGGAGTATCCCAAAGTCTTCTGTGGGGTCATTCTGATTTCTGCTAGGATAATAGGAAGGACTTGCTTCCACTTGTGAAAGGTACCTCCTGTGGCATTCCTTAATTTGTCCTTTATGGTCCTATTCATCCTTTCTACGACCCCTGAACTTTGCGGGTGATACGGAATATGAAATTTCCATTCTATCTGTAGGGCTTTTAGCAAGGCCTGGGTGACCTTAGCTGTAAAGGCTGAGCCTTTATCGCTATCTATTTGTAATGGACAGCCCCACCTGGGTATAATTTCCTGTGTGAGTATTCTAGCAACAGTTTTAGCATCCTCAACCTTGGTGGGGAATGCTTCAGGCCACCTAGAAAACATGTCTACTATGACTAAAGCATACTCCTGTTTAGCCCCTTTGTTTGGGATATGAGTAAAATCAATTTGCAGATGAGTGAAAGGCGTGGTTGGGTATGCCAGGTGTTGGTGAGCAGCCTTCATAGGATTGTTAGGGTTGTTTCTTAAGCATGTAATGCATCTGCTAACATACTGGTCAACTAGTAATCTCGCGTCTGTGATGTAAAAATCTTTGTCTAGTAATGTATGTGTTGTATGTTTGCTGTTGTGACCAATCCCATGATAGTGCGATATGAACAAAGGAGCGCTTGCTTGAGGTATACATGGTTTCCCCTCTTTGCAGATTAATCCTGTTTTAGGATTTTTCTGCATTATTGGAAACAACCAATCAGCTAAATCTTTGGGGGAGGCAGAAACTTGGAGTTCAGTAAGTAGATACTGATCATCTATCATGGGTGGGGTCATGACGGCCATGGCTTGGTGTATGGTAGGGAGCTGAGCTGCCTGGCGGGCGGAGCTATCTGCGAGGGCATTACCCCTGGAAATTACATGTCCAATCTGGGAGATGTCTCAGTCTCAATAGTCATGCAGCAGTCATGGTCATCGGGCAAGTCGTCTAGGGGACCTTTGAGACCAAGAAGAGCATTTAAAATAGGGGCAGGGCCTGAAGTTGCATTGGCATACTTAATAGTAAGGGAGGGATTTCCCAGCAATTGTACTTCGTAGCCACTAAGGCGTTGGGCAGACATATGTTGTGTGTGGAGGCCTTTAAGTAGGGTAACTACATTATGTGTGGTATGTAGTACAGTAAGGTGACCTAGGGTGAGAGTCATAGCCATCTCAGCCACCATTGCGCAGGCTGCCAGGGCTCGAAGACAAGCAGGCATTCCCTGGACTGACACGGGCATTATTTTAGAAAAAAATGCCACGGGGCGCAGCTTACCTCCATGTTCCTGAGTTAGAACCCCCGCCATGGTTTTACAGTTGTCCCTTGCAAAGAGATGAAAAGGTAATACATAGCTGGGGAGGCCAAGTGCCGGACTTTTAATCAACAAACTTTTTAAACTCTCATATGCATCCAACATTTCTTGTGACCATTGTATATCTTTGGGTTTGTCAGTGAGTGTGGCTTGCCTCAAAACATTGTCATAATAGGAACAATCAGATATCCACTGTCTGCAGTAATTTATCATGCCCAGAAAGGATATCATTTCTTTCTGAGTGGCTGGGCGGACCAGACCCAGTACAGACTGTATGCGTTGTGGACTGACCTTCCTCTCCCCCTCTGTGAGGACAAAACCCAGATAATCAACTTGCTTTTTACACCATTGCATTTTAGTTTTTGACACTTTGTGTCCACATTGACAGAGCCATTGTAACAGTGATAAACCATCCTCTCGGCAGGCCTCCTCCGTTTGACTACAGAGAAGCAGATCATCTGCATACTGTAGCAGGACAGACCCTTGGGGGGGGGTGCCATGATTTTAGAGTGGCTTGGAGGACAATGGTGTACACAACAGGAGCATCAATGAACCCCTGAGGTAATCTGCACCAAGTCAATTGCTGGCCCCCAAAAGAAAATGCAAACAGTAATTGTGTCTGTGGGTCGACAGGTATGCTAAAAAAGGCATTTTTCAAGTCAATGACGGTAAAATGCACAGCGTTCGCAGGAATGGCTGAGGGGAGGGAGTTAGTGTCTGGGACTATGGGAGCAATGGGGACAATTAGCTGATTAATTGCCCTTAAGTCCTGTACAAATCTAGTTGAGCCATCTGATTTAGCAACAGGGTTGACAGGAGTACAGTAGGGAGAGACTACAGGTCTGAGTATGCCTTGCTGTAGGAATTGCTCTACCATGGGCTTTAGACCATCCATTTTTTCTTTAGACAATGGATATTGTTTCTGGTAAACGGGGTGTACATCAGGTTTCAGTGTGGCCTTGTAGGGGGTACAAGATATCAGGCCTGTGTCGAGGGGCCCTTCTGCCCATACGTGGGGGTCTATGGTGCCTAGTTCAGAGGATTCAGTAATCACGGGGAAGTGTGGTGAAATTATGTCCATACCCCCACCAGTAGGGGTGATGGTTATCTGTAGTTTAGTAAGGAGGTCTCTTCCCAACAGGTTAACTGGGCAGTCAGGTATGACAGTGAACGAGTGAGTACCTATGTAATGTCCCCGTGGTGTGTCAATAGGGATAGGTACAGTGGAGTAAGCTTTTGTGGGTATCCCATTGATTCCCATTGAAGGAGCGGACTTTCTTAAGGGTCCATGGTACTGGTCCCTACACAGGACACTGGTGGTGGCTCCACTGTCAATCAGGAATGGGACACTTGTTCCATTTATGCCTAGATTGACCATTGGGGGTTCCTTCCAGTGATCAGTGAGCTGCATGAAAGTCGGGACACCCTCCTCCGGGCCCCGTCAGCGGGGCTGTCCCTGCCAGTCAATTTGGAACCTTGGGGCGTCTCTGGGAGTATTGTTAGTGTGGGCAGGTTCAGGCAGCAGTGGTTGTTTAGGTTTGCTAAGGGGGTAAGGACAGTCCCTAGCCCAATGTCCATCCTTGCCGCAATTAAAGCAGGATGTATGCCGTCTGTTTGGGGTGGGGGCAGGTGGACCCCTATTCTGTGGGCTGTCCCGCTGGGGATGAGGGTTCCTTTGTTGCCTTCGGGGGTTCTGGAAACTGTGGGTCGGTACGTTTTGAGTAGTCTTTTTAATGTCAAAACAGCCTGCTGCTTCCTTCTCATATAAATGTTTACTGAATTCCTCAATGTTGTCTGAGGTCCAACTAGAAACACTTTGCTTTACAGTTAATGTTACGGATGGCAACAAGTTGTTTATAAATGTAGAAATGAGTAAGTTGTCGATATTAACTAGGGTGAGACCTGCCTCCTCTGACCAACACTTTTTAAATCTCTTCCAGAATTCAGTCACATTCTCACTAGGTTTCTGTTTGCAAGCTACTGCTACTGGGAGAGACGAGCAACATATTCCTTGCAGGTCTCTCCCGGGAGGGGAGGGGGGTATTCAGTCTCTTTACTCTGGTCTGATCCCATATTACCAACAAGTAACTAACGTATTTTAAGGTGAAGCAACAACAATCCTATCATAAAAACATAGACTGTTCCGAACACACTGTCATATAATGCGCGTACACTTACCACCCGCGCAATATATTTCTAAAAGAATTCACAAATAACAGGGAAGGGGAACAATAGTCTATGTATGCATTCAGCTGATCTGATCATAGATCATTGGTAACATGTGGGAGTGCATATTCCCTACACAAACTACCGGGAACAGAAAACAACAACAGTACAACAATATGTGACACCAAATGTACGTACACTTACCATCCGTACAATTAATGTCCCTATAACTGTACACAATAATATTTGTCACAAATCAACTTCTAAATGTACTTAAAATCACTGTAAACAACAATGTCCTCTGACACTCAGCGTCCGTGCACTTACCACCCGTTCACTGAGTGTCCTTAATAGAAAAATTACAATATGCATACTTATAAGACAGACATACAAATATTTAGGTGATCAAATCGAGGAGGCGTTGTTACGTGGACCCCTGGTCCTTCTATGGTATCCCTGATACCTGTTTATGACGCCTTAAATACGTGGACCCCTGGTCCTTCTATGGTATCCCTGATACCTGTTTATGACGCCTTAAAAAAATCCTTTACATAAAACTTCGTAACATTAAGTCCCGGACTTAAATATTACCTTGTCACGTGTTCCCGGAACACGGAGTGAGTTCAGATCCAGTAGATGGTCGCAATCCCTTAGCGGACAGGACAGACAACAAAATTCTCTATCTTACCGATCAGGGGACGATCGGCTGGATTCCGGACTGAGCCCCCAGATTGTAAGGATTATATCTCTGAACCACCTCGATGTGATGACCTCTTAGGTACCCGTGAGAGCAGCTCTTAACACAAAGAGTAAACACGCAACTGTTGGTTAAGAATCACTCTGCTTTATTAGGGGCAGAACAGCTTGTTAAAAAGGACAGGATACATGGGTGTATACAATACGTGCAAGAACATAATAGGTTAAGGAAGTTAACTTACGACACTACATGCAGGATATCATACAGCGGAAACATGGAATGCACGAGGGCACCACGAGCTCTATGTCCTTATAAGGACTTCCGTACACGGACAGGGGTACGTGCTGAAACTAAAGAGCAGTCAGTACATAGTTTCAGTGTGTGACGTGGGAGTAGCTTCATAAGGTTATGGGAACCTTGAAACGTCTTTGTCTCTGTAGCAATAGCAGTGAGTAGAGAACACAGACCCTTTAACCCTTCAGTGTGTATGAGGAGCAATGGCGCACAGCTGCAGTGCTGTGCCGCCGATTTTCCGGATTTCTTCTTGCTTCTGGCTCTGTAAGGGGGCCGGCGGCGCGGCTCCGGGACCGAACACCAATGGCCGGTTCCATGCGGTCGATCCCTCTGGAGCTAATGGTGTCCAGTAGCCTAAGAAGCCCAAGCTACCACCAGTTAGGTAGGTTCGCTTCTTCTCCCCTTAGTCCCTCGCTGCAGTGAGTCTGTTGCCAGCAGATCTCACTGTAAAATAAAAAACCTAACATATACTTTCTTTCTAGGAGCTCAGGAGAGCCCCTAGTGTGCATCCAGCTCGGCCGGCACAGGATTCTAACTGTAGTCTGGATGAGGGTCACAGTGGGAGGAGCCAGTGCACACCAGGTAGTCCTAATTCTTTCTTAGCTGTGCCCAGTCTCCTGCGGAGCCGCTATTCCCTCATGGTCCTTACGGAGTCCCCAGCATCCACTAGGACGTTAGAGAAAAATAATGTATCACTATTTGTGATTTTTAACTTGATTAACAAAGTCTCTTGTCCTCACTATTCCGTGCAATGAGAGATAATGTTTGGGGGCATTTATATAAATACATTGTTGCTGGGACACAGCAATAGATATGACTATGCATTTACTAGCTGTACATATGGGGCCATAAGGCCGCGCCTGCGCATAGACAGCGAATGAAGGGAAGGGAGGAGCATCCAGTGTACTGTGAGGGGAATCAGAGAATACTCTCATTAGGCACAACTCACTAATGCCATCTTAGTGTTAGTGAGCGTGGTTCAATAGAGCCACAATAAAAAAAATAGTCAATAGTTGGAACCCAAATGGTCGACAGGGTCAAAAAGCTTGATATTGACAGATACAAAAGAAAGATACGACACAGAAAGGTACAACAGGTACATGTGAAAAGGTCCTAACCACGGACGACACAAAAAAGGGCGACACACGCACCCATACACATGCAAACATGCGAGTGCTCTGCGAGAGCGACTGGCGCACCTGCGAAGTGCGGATTTTCGCAGCGACTGCAGCCTGTGTCACAATCAGAAAATTATTTTGGGCAATGATGAGTAGAAAATAATTGGGAAAACCAGAGACACTCAGGGCAAATTTATTAAGATGGGAGTTCTATTTAAAATGGGATGTTGCCCATAGCAGCCAGTCAGATTCCAGGGATTATCTTCTAGAAGGTGCTAGATAAACGAGAAGTAACATATGTTTGGTTGCTATGGGCAACATCACATCTCAAATGAGTCTCTCACATCACCATTCCTTTCCTAACCAGACAGTCAGGAACACTTAAGCTGAGCCCAAGCCACGCCCCCTCCCTGGCGCTCCCCCCACGTGACGCGGCATCAGCTGCCCTTCCGTGCGTACGTTCGACGTCAGTGCGCCGCGCACGTCCCCAGCAGCAGCAGCAGCAGCAGCAGCAGCAGCAAGGCGCTTCCTGTCCCCTGGTAAAGGTCGCAGTGACCGGCAGCCGCCGCCGCTCTCCTCACCCGCCGCCACCATGTTGGCCCTGGCCGCCCGCTCCGGCTCCCTGTCCCCCTACCTCTCCGCCACCTCGTACACCGTGGCCGGGCATCTCAAGCCGCTGACCCTGGGAGCTGTGCCGCCGCCTCACGGAGAGAAGCTCCATCTGGACGTCCGGAGGCCGTTCCTCAGCCGGGACACCCTGAGCGGCCAGGCCGCCAGCGGGCCCCTCTCAGCCTCGGCCGGGATCAGTGGTGAGCACCCAGGAGGGGAAGGGGGGTGGTGCTGGGGCTTGTAGTTCATCGGCAGCTGTAGCCCTATAGTCAGCATGTAGATGGGGCAGGGTGTAGGGGTGCTGGGATACCATATATATATATATATATATATATATATATACACACACACCCCATCTATCCCTTTATGCTTATGCTAATATGCCTTGGTGCACCTAGGGGCTGGTGTGTATGTAAGGGCCCCCCCATATCACCGTGTGGGTCCGCCTCTGGTGATTGTTAGAGGCCTGCGCTGATGTTAATGTGCGCAACCCTGCGCCTGCTCATCTCTGTCCATGAAATGAGCGTCTCTGGGTGTCCGCTGGGCCGAGGAATGGAAGAGATTGGTGTCACGGGGGCGCAGCCAGGGTTGAGTCCTGTTACGGGGGGTGGCGTGTTTCCCCAGGTGAAGATGGACGTCTCGCACATGGAATGTTGCATGTACGCTTATAGGCCCTACACATTCGACGACCCGCCGATGAGCTGTTCGACGGCCAATACAGCAGACGGGTGACCCGGCGACGGTGGGGAGTGAAGTTTCTTCACTCTCCCCGTCACCCGGCTCCATAGCAGTGCATGCTATTGTGGACGGGATTGTCTATATTGACCTGCATGTATAAGCGCCCGGCACCAACGCTGAACGAGCGCGGGGCCGCACATCATTCATGATCGCTGCCTACACACTGAACGATTTCCTCATTCATTAATGAACAAGAATGTTCTTATCGTTCAGTTATATCGCCTGATGTGTAGGGCCCTTTAGTGACACTGATCATGAGAGCTGCGCTCGCGGAATGGGAGAAGTAGGGCGTTGGCATAATATCCGCTTTAATAACTGAGGAATACGGAGCTGCGTGCGGCCTGGAATACGGCCTCCTGTGCCTCGCTCTGTGGGATGGTTAATTGTACTTACTGACGCTTTTGGGTCTATCCCTCCTGAGTCCAAGGGCCGAGTTCGGTGCTTGTGATGACTGTTCTGGTCTTCATGGCCTCATCCCTCCTCCTACAGTGTTGTGTCATTGTGCTGTGTAGGTGGGGTCATGGTTTGATTTCCCCTAGATTGTAAGCTCCTAGGTGCATGGCTCTCTTCCCTCCTCTTCTCACAGCCACCTAATGACTGACTTCACCTACACAGTGACCATTTAGCCCAGAATTCCTCCCGCTCATAGCCGTTTATCTCTAGTCCTGCTAGCCATGACGTCACTATTGGAGACAGGTTCCACCATTCGCTGATTACGCCCTCACTGACCTGGTTTCCCCGCTGTATTGTGTGCTGAGCGCTGTGGTGCTAATTCTTACTTGTGCTCTGTTTATGTCACGGTTACTGTAATGTACCCTGTACTGTCCTACTGTTGCCGTATATGTACGGCGCTGCGGACCGCTTGTGGCGCCTTATAGTAATAACAATAATATTTAGGCTTTGAGTATATGTAAAGAGGCCCCTCTCTATCTGCTGCTCCGACCGCTTCTCTGCCCCGTCCTGCCACTCCCACTCTGCTCAAAAGACGTGAGCACTGGATATACAATGATATACAATGTGTGTGCTCTCACACACCTTATCGCTCTGTCTCTGTTATATATTGCTATGCAGGGAATTGTGACGTTTCCGTGTTGCGCCGACCGCTATTACGAACTCATTTAGTACAGTCTACTACTGGGGAGTGAATATATCACTGTGTAACCGCCTTCTGTTTGTCTTAACAGGTGCGTCTTCTGTCCGCTTCTTGCACAGCGATGTTACCGTACCAGATTTCTCTGACTACCGCCGGGCGGATGTAGCAGACAGCAAGAAGTCCTCTCAGCCCAGCGACAACAGCAGGAAGGGTTTCTCTTACTTGGTTACTGGTGTTGCCACCGTAGCCACAGCCTACGTGGCCAAGAACGTCGTCACCCAGTTCGTTTCGAGTATGAGCGCGTCTGCCGATGTGTTGGCCATGTCCAAGATTGAGGTGAAGCTTTCCGATATACCAGAAGGGAAGAACATGTGTTTCAAGTGGAGAGGCAAGCCCCTGTTCATCCGCCACAGAACACCAAAGGAGATCGAGCAGGAGGCCCAGGTCGTCTTGAGTGAGTTGAGGGACCCACAGCACGACCTTGACAGAGTGAAGAAACCGGAGTGGGCAATCATGATCGGCGTGTGCACACATCTTGGGTGCGTGCCCATCGCTAATGCTGGAGATTTCGGAGGGTATTACTGCCCATGTCACGGGTCACATTACGATGCTTCTGGTAGAATCAGGAAGGGTCCTGCACCGCTAAATCTGGAGATTCCATACTATGAGTTCCCCTCTGATGACCTTGTGATAGTTGGATGAACTGTTAGAGCTTACACATAAGGGTTTAAATATAATTTCCTCTAAATGTAATGTCATGATCTGCATAAGATACGTTTAATGCTTTTAAAGATCACTCGGTGTTTACGATTTTAATAAACCATCCAACTTGCGGAGAGTTTTCTTGTTTCAGCTGTACAAAGTGATTGTAAAGTTTGCCCCTTGGGGAATTTGAGCTCACAGAGATGGTCGGCATTGAGGAGACGACTTTCACGTGTATATCTTGTACAAAGCAAACATTAAATTCTGACTTTACAGTGGAACGTTCCTGTGGTAGTTTTATTGTTGGGGCTAAACACGGTTTGTGTAGAAAACACTGGGGTTACCTTTAATGCAGAGGTTCCGACGCTCAATTCTCAAGGCACCCTGACGTTCCAGGTTTTAAGGCTGTCCAAGCTTAAGCAGCGGTGAGTTAATTAGTGCCTCGGTCGACTTGCGTTAAACATGTGTAAATATCCTTAAAACCGGGACTGTTAAAATGGGCATACACTATACAATTATCTGCCAGATAATCTTAGATCTGGCTGGTTGGAATGATTATCTGCTAATGGATGAGAGCAAATGACAATTGACCATTTGCTACCAAATACTGGAAAACGGACAAAAATTGTCATCTGTACAAATTGGTTAAATTCCAGACAGGTTTTGTCCATTTTCCAGTGGTCGATTGTCATTTGCTCTCATCCATTACTAGATAATCATTCCAACCAACCAGATCTGACAGATTATCTGGCAGATAATTGTATAGTGTATGTCCAGCCTTAGGGTGCCTTGACGACCGAGTTTGGGAGCCATAGCCTTAATGTACTGTTCTAAGCGGGATCCGGACTGAAAGTCGACAGAAACTAGGTCGACAATGTCTAGGTCGACAGTAACTAGGTCGACAGGGTCTTTAGGTCAATATGTTCTAGGTCAAAAGGTCGACATGAGTTTTTCACAATTTTTTTCTTTTTTTGAACCTTTTCATACTTAACGATCCACGTGGACTACGATTGGAACGGTAATCTGTGCCGAACGAAGCGGTAGCGGAGCGAAGGCACCATGCCCGAAGCATGGCGAGCGAAGCGGTGCACTAATTGGGGTTCCCGGTCACTCTACGAAGAAAACGACACCAAAATAACATTAAAAACTCATGTCGACCTTTTGACATGTCGACCTAGACACCCTGTCGACCTAGTTACTGTCGACCAATAGTGGTCGACCTAGACATTGTCGACCTAGTTACTGTCGACTTTCAATACCACACCCGTTCTAAACCAGGGGCACTCCAGCTGGAACTACACCTCCCAGCATTGCCTGCTTTTTCTGCTGGGCATGCTAAAATTATGGCAGGGCATCCTGGGATGTGTGGTTCCACGGCAGCTGGAGTGCGTTTGGTTGCCTAAAACTATTAATGGTCCAGGTTTCTGGATTGGCAGGAATGAAACCAGCTGTACTTTCAGGGACGCTGACTTCTTTATGGCGCGGTCACATGTATGCGATAGCAGCCAGCTGGGCTCTTGTTGCCATGGTTGTGTCCCATGTGACTATGCTGTCCCGCTCTGTCTTCCGGGTGTGAATGAGGAAATCCGTTCTGCACATGTGGAACATTTGGACATGAAGTCGTTGCTGTGTATTGTTGTAGCCAGATGCAGTTTTAATGCGCTGGAAATGGAGTTTTAAGGCGTCTACTTCCCACTCACCCTCTGTGCAGGCTCACTGACCCTAGTAATTGTGGTGGTCTGCCTTACCCCTATAACCTTCCAGGGTCATTGGCTTTTTATAGGGCATGACCCATGCTATGTAAGCTCAGTGCCTAAGGGCCCTACACACTTGGCGACATCGATGATAGATATGATAAATCATTCATATCGTTCAGTGTGTATGCATGAACGATGCGTGTCCCCGCAGTCGTTCACCGTTGGTCAATCATCGATTATACATGTAAGCCAATTTGGACGATATAGATGTAATGCACTGTCATATCGTCCAAATCGACCATCGATATCGTCCGGTGTGTATGCAAGAATTGTTGATGAAAAATCGTGCGACGATAATAACGTTGGTCGCTGAAATCGCCAAGTGTGTAGGGCCCTTTATTATTTTGTTTTTAAAGTACTTCACATCTGTCTCTTGGAATTCCATATCTGTACTAAACACTCATTAGGGTACATTATTCTCAGCAGCCAACTAACCTATAGATGTGTGATTAGATTGTGGGAGGAAATTGGAGCTTCCAGGGGAACCCAGAAACACATGTAGCACCCAAGTGGTTAGAGCAGAGAATCCCAAACGTGGTCCTCAAGGCACCTTAACAGTCCAGGTTTTAAGGATAACCAAGCTTTGGCACAGGTGACTTAACTAGTACCTCAATAAATTTGATTTAACAATCTGCTCAGCCATGGATATGCTTAAAACATGGACAGTTAGAGTAGAGCCACTCATAGCGGCCAAGCGGATCCCGTTCAGCGGGAGCTGCTTGTCCAGAAGGAGACTTCACATTGGTGCATGCTGCGGTCAGGCCGGATTACAGGACGATGGGATTTCAATGTGAACACATACATTTCGGTGTATGTGTTCGCACAGTGCGGTTTGTGCCGCACTGCGCTCTGTTGAAATCCCGTGTGTCACTGGCCGGATTTGTTCTGTGGCATTCCGCAGAACAGGATCTGCGGGAACACAAAACCCTCTCCTGGCCAATGGGACCCACTTGCCCGCTATGTGTGACCCTAGCCTTAGGGTGTCTAGAGGATTGCATTCGGGAACCCCTGGGTTAGAGTGACATCAGGAGCACTGGAGATGACATACAGTACAGCAGCTCATGGATGTGGGTAAGTACGGTCGTTGGGCCATTGGTTCATTGTATTCCCTTTTCAGTGCGTGCTATTATAAAATTGTATATTGTTGTGTTGAGGCAGAACCTCCATTGCAGTAAGTGTGACGCATATCGGTCAGTTCAATTTCTGGGGGATTCCAGGATTTAATGCCAAACATGACAGCCACTATAAGGCTGCAAATGAAAACGCGTGATTTAGGGATGAAATTGCAGCTGTTTGTGGTGCTTTATCTGCGGACCAACAGCACATCACTGGTCTCGCCTGCAATTTACCCCTAATGTCATTGACCCCCTTATTAGATCATTGCACGAGCATCATTTTGATGAAGTAGTAAGGGGAGCGATGAGAGCGGGGGTAGGAGAGTGCTGATGCCCCTGTAGTGTAATTTACATAATAGCGTTAGTGTCTGTCGGAAGACCTTGCTAAACCTTCTGTAGTGGTTATATATTTTTAAAACAATACCCTACCCCCAAGGTTGGATTTTTCATTCTTTCTAGCGGTCATATAGCAAATAATTTTTATCACTTTCCTAACCCTGAATACTAATACTGGCCTTTGTCTTCATAGGGGTATATTCAATAAGAGTCTGATTCATTGCAACATGCATTTGTTGGAATGGATCCAACAACCCGTATTCAAAGAGTGTCCAAATCCGACTGTCGGATTTGGCCGGTGTCCGTACGGGTGTCGGCAGATCCCCATGTGTGAAAACACAGGGAGCTGCTGGAGCCGCACATCACGGCCGCCCAGTGCCGCACTGCAGGGAGAGAGGTGCCTGGCGTCAAGGTACCTCTCATCCCCGCTCCCCGTATCCGCCGCACCGATCACCATAGGCCGGCGCTCCGCTCACGTCAATCCAAATTTCTCTTACGTCCTAGAGGATGCTGGGGACTCCGTAAGGACCATGGGGTATAGACGGGCTCCACAGGAGACATGGGCACTAAAGAACTTTTAGTATGGGTGTGCACTGGCTCCTCCCTCTATGCCCCTCCTCCAGACCTCAGTTAGATTCTGTGCCCAGAGGAGACTGGGTGCATTACAGGGGAGCTCTCCTGCGTTTCTCTGAATAAAGAATTTTGTTAGGTTTTTTATTTTCAGGGAGCCCTGCTGGCAACAGGCTCCCTGCATCGTGGGACTGAGGAAAGAGAAGCAGCCCTACTTAAATGATAGGCTCTGGTTCTTAGGCTACTAGACACCATTAGCTCCAGAGGGAGTCGGAACACAGGTCTCATCCTCGTCGTTCGTTCCGCAGCCGCGCCGCCGCCCCCCTCACAGAGCCGGAAGATAGAAGCCTGGTGAGCATGAGAAGAAAGAAGACTTCAAAGGCGGCAGAAGACTTCAGATCTTCACTGAGGTAACGCGCAGCGGTAACACTGCGCGCCATTGCTCCCAACACACACACACAAGGCACTGTACGGGTGCCCTGGGCAGCAGTTATTACTTCATAAACAACACTGGCACAGATATTAGATACTGCTGAGGCAATATAAATATATATATTATAAAACCCCCGCCAGTATAAAGAAATTGAGCGGGACCGAAGCCCGCCGTCGAGGGGGCGGGGCTTGATCCTCCAGCACTAACCAGCGCCATTTGTCTCCACAGCATGCTGCAGAGAAGTGCTCCCAGACTCTCTCCTGCTGAACAATAACGGGACAAAAACGAGGGGGGGCACATTTATCTGGTGCAGATTATACATTTATTTATATATATAAAGCGCTATTTAGGCTGGGACCGTGTTTTCAGCATATTGTGGCGCTGGGTGTGTGCTGGCATTCTCTCTCTGTCTCTCCAAAGGGCCTTATTGTGGGTCAGTCCCCATGTTTATTTATCCCAGTATATGTGGGGGTGTCAGTACGTGTGTGTCGACATGTCTGAAGCGGAAGGCTTGTCTTGGGAGGTAGTGGAGCAGATGGTGGTGGTGTCTCCGTCGGCACAGCCGACACCTGATTGGGTGGACATATGGAATGTTTTGAATGATAATGTGGCTTTATTACAGAGTCCAAAGACAAGCAGGGACTTAACCCATGGCTTTTACTGTGTCCCGGGACCCTTCAGGGTCCCATAAATGTCCCTTTACCCAGTTAGCAGACACTTTTAGCGACAGTATTCAATATAGGTTTATTGCAATAAACGTTTTTGCATTTCACAGAGGACTCCTCTGTCCCTGACACGAGGGTCTGCATATTTGAAGAAAAATAACCTAACTCATCTCATGAGCTGACAGTGTTATTTAAAACAGCTTGGGAGACTCCTGACATTAGACTGCAAGTTCCCAAGGGTATTATTATGGCGAATCCTTTCTCCTCAAAGGACGGGTTACGGTGGGAATGCTCGCCCACGCTGGACAAGGCCCTAACGCCCTGGTCCAAGAAGGTAGCATTACCGTCCCCTGACACGGTGGCCCTATGGGATCCTGCGGATAGTAAGCAGGAATCTACCTTAAAATAAATTTCTCTAACGTCCTATAGGATGCTGGGGACTCCGTAAGGACCGTGGGGAATAGACGGGCTCCGCAGGAGATAGGGCACTTTAAGAAAGCTTTGGATTCTGGGTGTGCACTGGCTCCTCCCTCTATGTCCCTCCTCCAGACCTCAGTTTTACACTGTGCCCAGAGGATGAAGGGCGCACTGCAGGGAGCTCTCTTGAGTTCTTTGCTACATAAAGCATTTTTGTTTGAATTTTTACTTTTTCACAGGGAGCACTGCTGGCAACAGGCTCCCTGCATCGAGGGACTGAGGAGAGAGGGGCAGACCTACTTAACTGATAGGATCTGGTTCCTCGGCTACTGGACACCATTAGCTTCAGAGGGAGTGAACATAGGTTCGTCCTGGGCGTCCACCCCCGGAGCCACGCCGCCGTTCTCCTCACAGAACCAGAAGAGCAGAAGCAAGAAGACGTCTCAGGCGGCAGAAGCCTTCAGCTTCACAGAGGTAACGCACAGCACTGCAGCTGTGCGTCATTGCTCCACATCACCTCACACACTCCGGTCACTGTATGGGTGCAGGGTGCAGGGGGGGGGGGGGGGGCGCCCTGGGCAGCAATAATAACACCTCTTAGATGGCAAATAGGTATATACATGTACAGCTAGGCACTGTACATGTATATAATTGAGCCCCCACCATTTTACACGATTTTGAGCGGGACAGAAGCCCGCCGCCGAGGGGGCGGGGCTTCTCCCTCAGCACTCACCAGCGCCATTTCTCTCTCCACAGAACACTGAGAGGAAGCTCCCCGGACTCTCCCCTGCTTACACACGGTGAAGGGAGTTTAAAAAGAGAGGGGGGGGGGGGGGGGGGACATAATTGGCGGATAAAGTATAATACAGCGCTGCTGTGGAAAAGCATTCTGTGTTGGTCTCCAGGTTGTTGCGCTGGGGTGTGTGCTGGCATACTCTCTCTCTGTCTCTCCAAATGGCCTTTCAGGGGATACTGTCTTCAGAAAAAGTTTCCCTGGGTGTGTGCAGTGTGTCGGTACGTGTGTGTCGACATGTTTGACGTGGAAGACTCGCTTAATGTGGAGGGGGAGTGCTTGAATGTGGATATGCTAAATGTCTTGAATGCAAATGTAAATTTCCTGCATAAAAGGTTAGACAAGGCTGAAGCTAGGGATCAGTCAGGTAGCCAGTCCGTGCCTGTCCCTGTGGTGCCAGGACCTTCAGGGTCTCAAAAGCGCCCCATATCCCAGGTCGCTGACACAGATACCGACACAGATACTGACTCTAGTGTCGACTGAGGATGCAAAATTACAGCCGAAGGTGGCAAAAGGTATTAGGTACATGATTATTGCCATAAAGGAGGTTTTGCATATCACGGAGGAACCCCCTGTCCCTGACACGAGGGTTCACATGTATAAAGGGAAAAGGCCTGAGGTCACGTTTCCTTCCTCATTTGAGCTAAGCGAATTATGCGAAAAGGCTTGGGAATCTCCGGATAGGAGACTCCATGTTCCCAAAAGGATTCTCATGGCGTATCCTTTTCCACAGAAGGATCGGATACGATGGGAATCTGCACCTAAAGTAGACAAGGCGCTGACACGCTTATCCAAGAAGGTGGCACTGCCTTCTCCGGATGCTGCTTCCCTCAAGGATCCTGCTGATCGCAAGCAGGAAATTACCATGAAGCACATTTACACACATTCAGGAACTATAGTTAGGCCGGCTATGGCGTCGGCCTGGGTTTGTAGTGCTGTCGTGGCATGGGCAGACTCCTTATCTACGGAGATGGACACCTTAGATAGGGATACCATTCTAATGACCATGGAGCATATCAGAGATGCTGCCTTGTTGTTACGCACACCAGTGCTAACAGGAGTATACCGGTGTATGAACAGAGAGGGATGCGAAGCAAACGAACTCACAGACAGTATAACACAACATACACAGGAGGTGATGGAATAACTAATAAACACAAAATGAACGGGGAAGCCCAAAGGCTCAGGAACTGGGTGTCTCCCTAGTGTCAGGAATGCTCAGATGGAATAGAGCGGACAATGAAGCGAGATGTAAGGATTTAACATGTGGAGCACCCAAAATGATGTTGCTAAGAGCAACAGGAAAAACCCCAAAGGGTTACCAACAGGTGTGGGAATAAACTCCTTGGTCAGAGATAGAAATATAGACACAAGGAGAGTATCCACAATCCTAACCCCCACTTGCAGGGCACAGGTTCAGCTTACTGCCACTAAACTGACACCTGGACGCCCTGCACAGTGAGGGAGGATTAAGCAAGCAGGTCTGAGAGTACAGCCGCAAACCTGCTGGGTTCACAGAATAGCAAAAGAACCCCAGCAGGTTAAACAACTGACTCCAGTCTTACTGCTAGGTCCGGATTGGCAGAATGAAGTACCGAATTCCAAGGCCTATTCGCAGTAAGCAACAAGTAAATACAAAGTCACACAGTACTAGCTAACTCTCTGGAACTGACTAACAAACAAAGATTCAGCAGCATTTGCCTAGCCTGAGAGGATGGTTTATATAGCAGGTGCTGTCCACGCCCCACTCAGACCTCACAGACTGTGAGCACAAAACCAGCGCCGGATTCCCTGCCGTGCACAGAGCCTGTAACCACTACACAGTAAAAACCCGGACCGGAGTATCAGCTGCGCTCAGGTTTCTTCGCTAACACTTGCCTCCCGGTTGCCATGGCGACGTGGCAGTACAGAACAGGAGATCCTAACAGTACCCCCCTCTGACGAGGGGTCAAAGAACCCCTACCACCGGGTTTATCGGGGAACTGCGAGAAGAAAGAGCGTATCAGTCTGGGGGCATGAAGATCACAACTGCGCACCCACGACTGCTCCTCAGGGCCATACCCCTTCCAGTGTACCAAAAATGACAGCCGACCCCGAACCATCTTGGAGTCAAGAACCCTTTCAACCACAAACTCCCTCTGACCCCGTATCAGAAGAGGAGAAGGTCTTCCACTGGAAGAAGGATTACTAACCGCCAGTTTTAAAAGGGAACAATGAAATGTTTTATTGATACCCAATGAACGGGGCAGATCTAAATGAAATGCCACCGGATTGATAACCCTGGTGATCTTATAAGGGCCGATGAACCGGGGGCCTAACTTATGAGATGGCTGTCTCAACTTCAAATTCTTGGTGGACAACCAGACGAAGTCTCCTAATTTAAAGCTGCAGGGTCTTCTCCGCTTATCAAAAACCCTTTTGGTCACTAATGACACAGACACAAGGGCTTTCTTAACTTTCCTCCAAATACCCCTGAGGACCGAAACCACAGAGGAACCACCAAGCGTGGAATCCAGGGGGTCAAAAGAATTGGCCTTAGGATGATGCCCATACACACAAAGGAAGAAAGAGATCCCTGTAGCAGAGTGAGCCGCGTTGTTATAGGCAAACTCCGCCATGGACAGATGAGCAACCCAGTCAGTATGACACTTGGAGACATAACACCTGAGGAACTGCTCCAAGGACTGGTTCACCCTCTCAGTCTGCCCATTAGACTGTGGATGGTAGCCTGACGACAAGCTCACAGAAATCTGGAGATCAGAACAAAATGCCCTCCAGAATTTGGCTACAAACTGGGATCCACGGTCAGAGACCACATCAAGTGGCAACCCGTGGAGGCGCACAACATGCTGCATAAATAACTCAGACAGGCGTCTGGCCGATGGCAACCCAACCAGTGGAACGAAATGCGCCATCTTCGAAAACCTGTCAACGACAACCCAAATGGCTGTCATCCCCGAGGATTTGGGCAAGTCCACCACAAAATCCATGGAAATGTGGGTCCATGGCTTAGATGGAATAGAGAGTGGATGTAATGGGCCGACAGGAACCCCTCTAGGAGTTTTATTTCGGGCACAAACGTCACATGCCCGAACCCACTGATCCACATCCCTAGCCACCGAGGGCCACCACACCGCCCTAGACAGCAACTCCCGAGTTCTGGCAATACCCGGATGCCCTGCCGACCTCTTGACATGGAATTCCAGGAACACTCGCTGTCTTAACCTAGGAGGCACAAACAAGAGACCTACCGGAAGGTCTGGAGGAGCCTGCTCCTGTGCTCTAAGGACTAATGACAAGAGGTCCTGGGTAATGCCCACTTTAATACATGATGGGAACACAATGGGCAATAGCTCCTCGGTGGTCTCTTGGACTGGAGCAAAACTCAGCGAGAGCGCATGAGCCTTGATGTTTTTTGACCCAGGGCGATATGTTATCAAAAAATTAAAGCGAGCAAAAAACAAAGCCCATCGTGCTTGCCTGGCATTGAGCCGCTTCCCTGACTCTAAATATGCCAGATTCTTATGGTCGGTGAGAATTGAGACCACAAACTTAGCCCCCTCAAGCCAGTGTCTCCACTCCCCGAGTGCATCCTTTATAGCCAACAATTCCCGGTTACCCACATCATAATTCATCTCGGCAGACGAAAATTTACGGGAAAAGTAAGCACAGGGATGAAGGCGATTATCAGACACCCCCATCTGAGAGAGCACTGCCCCAATACCTATCTCAGAGGCATCCACTTCTACAACAAAAGGACGCTCTGGATCTGGGTGTCGCAGCACCTTGGCCGAGACATATGCCCTTTTGAGACGGGCAAAGGCCGCTTTGGCCTCACAAGACCAGTGAGCAACATCCGCCCCTTTCTTAGTGAGTGCCACCAAGGGGCCCACTATAGACGAAAATCCAGCGATGAACCGTCTATAAAAATTCGCAAAGCCCAGAAAACGCTGAAGCGCCTTCAAACTAGTGGGCTGCACCCAATCCAGGACTGCCTGTACCTTAGAACCCTCCATTTGGAAACCTTCTGAGGAGATAATATACCCTAGAAATGCGATTTGCTGGACTTCAAATTCGCACTTCTCCAGCTTCGCCCCAAGCTGGTGGTCTCTGAGTTTCTGGAGGACTAAGCGTACATGCTTCCGATGTTCCTCCAGGGAATGGGAGAAGATTAGGATGTCATCTAGATAAACAACAAAAAATCTATCCAAATATTCCCTGAGCACATCGTTCATGAATTCCTGGAAGACTGCCGGGGCATTAGAGAGCCCAAAAGGCATCACCAAATATTCATAATGCCCTGAGTGGGTATTAAAGGCAGTCTTCCATTCATCCCCCTCTCTTATTCGGATTAGATTGTAAGCACCGCGTAGGTCAATCTTAGAAAAAATGTCGGCAGTACGAAGCTGGTCAAACAAAACCGAAATGAGAGGCAGTGGGTACGAGTTTTTAATCGTGATACGGTTCAATTCCCTGAAGTCGATGCAGGGTCGCAACGAACCATCCTTTTTACCCACGAAGAAGAACCCCGACCCAACTGGGGACTGTGAAGGTCTGATAAATCCCTTTGCCAAGTTCTCCTGAATGTACTCTGCCATAGCCTGAGTCTCAGGACGTGACAGGGAGTACAACCTGCTCTTGGGAAGCTTAGCATCCGGCAACAAATCAATGG
Source organism: Pseudophryne corroboree (assembly GCF_028390025.1). Taxonomy (NCBI): domain Eukaryota; kingdom Metazoa; phylum Chordata; class Amphibia; order Anura; family Myobatrachidae; genus Pseudophryne; species Pseudophryne corroboree. Next base: position 358,692,713 of record NC_086454.1, on the reverse strand, counting down.
CACAGTCATAGGGGTGATGGGGAGGTAGTACCTCCGCAACTTTTTTGGAGAACACATCCGCAAAATCTGCATAACATCCTGGCAATCCTCGCAAACTTAGCTGCGATAGCCTGACTGGAAGGCTCAAGCAACTCCTGAAACAATCACTACCCCAACTAAGAATCTCCCCAGAGACCCAGTTAAATTGAGGGTTATGGGCCCTTAACCAGGGTAACCCCAAAACCAATGGGGCAAAAGAACAGACAGTCACATAGAAAGACAATTTTTCAGAGTGTGTGGCTCCAATAAACAAAGGAATTTGGCTGGTTCACGAGGTAATTTTACCCTGGGACAATGGTTCCCCGTTTAACCCACAGATCTCAATCTCTGATGCCAAAAGTACTGAGGGAACAGAGTGTTCCAGGGCGAATTGACGGTCCATGAAAACCCCATCGGCCCCACTGTCAACAAAGGCCTCAGTCTTGACAGTTTGACCGAGGATCTCCAAAGTCACCGGAATGAGAAAAGTCTTTTTGGGAAAATCTGACTTCTGGCCTGACAGGATATTTCCCATCACCCTCAGGCCCTGAAGTTTTCCGGCTTTTCTGGGCATGATACTACGACATGACCTTTATTCCCACAGTACAAACACAAACCCTGCTGTCTCCTCCGCGTCTTCTCACGCGAGGAGAGGCGGATAGCCCCAATCTGCATAGGCTCCTCGGAATATTCCTCAGAGTCTGAGGTTCCCTTGGGAAAAAAGGAAACTGCGGTCTCCCTTTCAAGCCTACGCTCTCTCAGCCGTCTATCCACCCGGATGGATAACTGCATGAGCTGATCTAAGCTATCAGGTGAGGGATATTGTACCAGTTGGTCCTTTATCTGGTCAGAACGGCCCCTTCGGTACTGGTTTCTCAGGGCTGGGTCATTCCACTGGGTATCATGAGCCAACCTCCGAAACTCCGTACTATAAACCTCAGCTGGCCGTCGCCCTTGCTTTAGGACCGTAATCTGAGCCTCGGCTGAAGCCATCTTGTCAGGGTCATCATACAAAATGCCCAGTGCCGTAAAAAAAGCATCAACACTTTTAAGCGACGGACAGTCAGGCTGCAACCCATATGCCCAGACCTGTGGGTCTCCTTGTAGCAAGGAAATCACCATGCCCACCCGCTGAATCTCCGACCCAGAAGACTGGGGCCTAAGCCTGAAATATAGCTTACTGCTCTCCTTGAAACAAAAGAACTGCGAGCGATGTCCAGAAAAACGATCCGGGAGATTTACTTTCGGCTCCTTAACCCCTAAACTTGCCGCTGCTGCTGCGGGAGCTCCGCTAGCGGCCTGCGGGGTGTTCATTTTAATGGACATCTCATTAAATTGTCAAGTCAGGACCTGCACCTGATCGACCACCTGTTGCAAAGTATTTTGAGGGGTATGCTCCATATTCCCACAAAATTTCAACAGGAGTAGGGCTGCTGAATATGTTACGCACACCAGTGCTAACAGGAGTATACCGGTGTATGAACAGAGAGGGAAGCGAAGCAAACGAACTCACAGACAGTATAACATAACATACACAGGAGGTGATGGAATAACTAATAAACACAAAATGAACGGGGAAGCCCAAAGGCTCAGGAATTGGGTGTCTCCCTAGTGTCAGGAATGCTCAGATGAAATAGAGCGGACAATGAAGCGAGATGTGATGATTTAACATGTGGAGCACCCAAAATGATGTTGCTAAGAGCAACAGGAAAAACCCCAAAGGGTTACCAACGGGTGTGGGAATAAACTCCTTGGTCAGAGATAGAAATATAGACACAAGGAGAGTATCCACAATCCTAACCCCCACTTGCAGGGCACAGGTTCAGCTTACTGCCACTAAACTGACACCTGGACGCCCTGCACAGTGAGGGAGGATTAAGCAAGCAGGTCTGAGAGTACAGCCGCAAACCTGCTGGGTTCACAGAATAGCAAAAGAACCCCAGCAGGTCAAACAACTGACTCCAGTCTTACTGCTAGGTCCGGATTGGCAGAATGAAGTACCGAATCCCAAGGCCTATTCGCAGTAAGCAACAAGTAAATACAAAGTCACACAGTACTAGCTAACTCTCTGGAACTGACTAACAAACAAAGATTCAGCAGCATTTGCCTAGCCTGAGAGGATGGTTTATATAGCAGGTGCTGTCCACGCCCCACTCAGACCTCACAGACTGTGAGCACAAAACCAGCGCCGGATTCCCTGCCGTGCACAGAGCCTGTAACCACTACACAGTAAAAACCCGGACCGGAGTATCAGCTGCGCTCAGGTTACTTCGCTAACACTTGCCTCCCGGTTGCCATGGCGACGTGGCAGTACAGAACAGGAGATCCTAACACTTGTATATAAGGGATGCTCAGAGAGACATTTGTTTACTAAGCTCTAGAATAAACGCTATGTCTATTTCTGCTAGGCGGCTCTTGTGGACCCGACAGTGGACGGGAGACGCCGACTCAAAGCAACATATGGAGTCATTGCCTTACAAGGGGGAGGAGTTGTTTGGAGAAGGCCTCTCGGACCTAGTCTCTACTGCTACGGACGGTAAATCAAATTTTTTACCTTATGTTCCCCCGCAGCATTCTAAGAAGGTAAAGTACCACATTATCAAATGCAGTCCTGTCGTTCCAATAAAAACAAGAAGGTACGAGGATCGTCCTTCGTTGCCAGAGGTAAAGGCAAGGGAAAAAAGCTGCACTCAGCTAGTTCCCAGGAGCAGAAGTTCTCCCCTACTTCCGCAAAGTCCACAGCATGACGCTGGGGCTTTCCGGGGGGGGGGGGGGGAGATCAAGTGGGGGCACGTCTTCATCTTTTCAGCCACGTCTGGGTTCAATCACAGGTGGATCCCTGGGCAATAGAGATTGTTTCCCAGGGATACAGACTGGAATTAGAAGACATGCCCCCTCGCCGGTTTTTCAAATCGGCTCTGCCGGCTTCCCCGTCAGAGAGGGAGCTAGTGTTAGCGGCAATTCACAAATTGTACATTCAACAGGTGATAATCAAGGTTCCTCATCTCCAGCAAGGAGAGGGTTATTATTCATCCCTGTTTGTGGTACCGAAACCGGACGGTTCGGTCAGACCCATTCTAAATCTAAAATCCCTGAACCTGTACTTGAAGAGGTTCAAGTTCAAAATGGAATCGCTCAGAATGGTCATCGCCAGCCTGGAGAGGGGTGGATTGGATGGTGTCCCTGGACATAAAGGATGCGTACCTTCATGTTCCGATTTTCCCCCCTCACCAGGCGTTTCTGAGATTTGCAGTACAGGATTGTCACTACCAATTTCAGACGTTGCCGTTTGGTCTTTCCACGGCCCCGAGAATTTTCACCAAGGTAATGGCGGAAATTATGGTGCTCCTGCGCAAGCAGGGAGTCACAATTATCCCGTACTTGGACGATCTCCTTATAAAGGCGAGATCTCGGGAGAAGTTGCTGGACAGTGTGTCTCCGTCCGTGAAGACGTTGCAGATGCACGGCTGGATTCTCAATTTACCGAAATCCCAGCTAGTACCTGCAACGCGTCTGACCTTTTTGGGCCTGATTCTAGACACAGACCAAAAAAGAGTTTTTCTTCCAGTGGAGAAGGCTCAGGAGCTCATAGCCCTGGTCAGGAACCTTTTAAAGCCAAAAAAGGTTTTGGTGCATCATTGCACAAAGGTTCTGGGGAAGATGGTGGCTTCATACGAGGCCATCCCCTTCGGCAGGTTCCATGCGAGGACTTTCCAATGGGACCTATTGGACAAATGGTCCGGGTCCCATCTACATATGCAGAAACGGATCACCCTGTCTCCCAGGGCCAGGGTATCTCTCCTGTGGTGGCTGCACAGTGCTCACCTCCTAGAGGGTCGCAGGTTCGGCATTCAGGACTGGATCCTGGTGACCACGGACGCGAGCCTCCGAGGTTGGGGGGCTGTCGCACTGGGAATAAATTTCCAAGGTCTTTGGTCAAGCCTAGAGACTTGTCTCCACATCAGTGTCCGGGAGTTAAGGGCCATTTACAACGCCCTACGCCAGGCGGAGGAATGGCTTCAGAACAAACTGGTTCTGATTCAGTCGGATAATATCACGGCAGTGGCTCATGTAAACTGCCAAGGCGGCACAAGGAGCAGAATTGCCATGGCAGAGGCGACCAGGATTCTGCGCTGGGCGGAAGGCCATGTAAGCGCACTATCAGCAGTGTTCATCCCGGGGGTGGACAACTGGGAGGCGGACTTCCTCAGCAGGCACGACCTGCATCCGGGAGAGTGGGGACTTCATCAAGAAGTCTTCACACAGATCGTGGATCGGTGGGGACTGCCTCAAATAGACATGATGGCGTCCCGTCTCAACAAAAAGCTAAAGAGGTATTGCACCAGGTCAAGAGACCCTCAGGCGGTAGCGGTAGACGCTCTGGTGACACCATGGGTGTTCAGATCGGTCTATGTGTTTCCTCCTCTACCTCTCATACCCAAGGTGTTGAGAATAATAAGACTAAGAAGGGTCAGAACAATTCTCATTGTTCCAGATTGGCCAAGGAGGACTTGGTATCCGGATCTGCAAGAGTTGCTCACAGAAGATCCGTGGCCTCTTCCTCTAAGGCAGGACCTGCTGCAGCAGGGGCCCTGTCTGTTCCAAGACTTACCGCGGCTGCGTTTGACGGCATGACGGTTGACCGCTGGATCCTAGCTGAAAAAGTGATTCCGGTGGAGGTCATTCCTACCCTGATCAAGGCTAGGAAGGATGTGACATTGAAACATTATCACCGTATATGGCGGAAATATGTTTCTTGGTGTGAGGCCAGAGCTGCTCCTACGGAGGAGTTCCATTTGGGCCGTCTGCTTCACTTCCTTCAAACGGGAGTGAATTTGGGCCTAAAATTAGGGTCCATAAAGGTCCAAATTTCGGCCTTATACATTTTCTTTCAAAGAGAATTGGCTTCTCTTCCTGAAGTACAGACTTTTGTGAAGGGAGTGCTGCATATTCAGCCTCCCTTTGTACCTCCGGTGGCGCCTTGGGATCTTAATGTGGTATTAAGTTTCCTCAAGTCACCTTGGTTTGAACCACTCAAAACAGTGGAGTTGAAATACCTCACTTGGAAAGTGGTCATGTTGTTGGCCTTGGCTTCTGCAAGGCGTGTTTCGGAATTAGCGGCTTTATCATATAAAAGCCCATACCTGATTTTTCACATGGATAGGGCAGAGTTGAGGACTCGTCCTCAATTTCTGCCCAACGTGGTCTCATCTTTTCATATGAACCAACCTATTGTCGTGCCTGTGGCTACACGGGACTTGGAGGACTCCGAGTCCCTGGATGTGGTCAGGGCTTTGAAGATTTACGTGACCAGAACAGCTAGGATCAGGAAGACTGAAGCTCTGTTTGTTCTGTATGCGGCCAACAAGGTTGGCGCTCCTGCTTCAAAGCAGACAATTGCTCGCTGGATCTGTAACACGATTCAGCAGGCGCATTCTTCGGCAGGATTGCCATTGCCTAAATCGGTTAAGGCCCATTCCACTAGGAAGGTGGGCTCTTCTTGGGCGGCTGCCCGAGGGGTCTCGGCACTACAACTGTGCCGAGCTGCTACTTGGTCGGGGTCAAACACCTTTGCAAAGTTCTATAAGTTTGATACCCTGGCTGAGGAGGACCTCCTGTTTGCTCAATCGGTGCTGCAGAGTCATCCGCACTCTCCCGCCCGTTTGGGAGCTTTGGTATAATCCCCATGGTCCTTACGGAGTCCCCAGCATCCTCTAGGATGTTAGAGAAAATAGGATTTTACTTACCGGTAAATCTATTTCTCGTAGTCCGTAGAGGATGCTGGGCGCCCGTCCCAAGTGCGGACTTCTTCTGCAAGACTTGTATATAGTTATTGCTTACATAAGGGTTATGTTATAGTTGGTCGGTCTTGAACCGAGGCTATGTTACTTGTTCATACTGTTAACTGGGTAGTTTATCACAAGTTATACGGTGTGGCTGGTATGAATCTCGCCCTTAGGTTACATAAATCCTTTCCTCGTAGTGTTCATATCCTCTGGGCAAAGTTTCTCTAACTGAGGTTTTGAGGAGGGACATAGAGGGAGGAGCCAGTGCAGACCCAGAATCCAAAGCTTTCTTAAAGTGCCCTATCTCCTGCGGAGCCCGTCTATTCCCCATGGTCCTTACGGAGTCCCCAGCATCCTCTACGGACTACGAGAAATAGATTTACCGGTAAGTAAAATCCTATTTTATGCGTCTGCTGGAGACCTATTTAGACATGCAGTAGCGTCGGCATGGGTAGGTAACGCAATTACAGCTTGGGCTGGTAACTTGTCGTCTAACTTTGACACCCTAGATAAAGATAGTATGGTGTTGGCCATTAGGTCTCATCAAGGACGCAGCACTATATATGTGAGAGGCTGCGAGAAATATTGGGTGTTTGGGTTCAAAGGCTAAGGCCATGGCAGGTTCTGCTAGTAGGTCCCTGCGGACCCGTCAATGGACAGGTGATGCTGACTCAGAGAGTCATATGGAAGCTTTACCTTGCAAGGGTGAAGTTTTATTTGGGGAGGGTCTCGCGGACCTGGTTTTCACAGCTACCGCGGGTAAGTCGTCTTTTTGCCTTATGCTCTCCCACAGCGAAAGGAAACACCCTAATATCAGAGTCCTTGCGGTCACGTAAGTTCAGAAAGGGGCGTGGCTTTATTTCCTCGCCAAAGGTAGAGGTAGAGGGAAAAGATCACCGGCTACAGCCAGTTCACAGAAAAAGTGTCCTCCCTGGCCTCTACCACATCCATCAAAGAGGTGCTTCCACACCGATTTTCAAAGCGGCCTTGCCAGCTACTTCCCCGGAGAGGAAAGTAGTTTTGGCTGCCATACTAAAGCTGGGTCAACAGCAGGTGTTTATCATGGTCCCCCTAGTGCAACAGGGAAAAGGTTTTTATTCAGCCCTATTTGTGGTCCCAGGGCCGGATGGCTCGGTCAGACCAATTCTGAATCGAAAATACCTAAACCTACATTTAAAGTGGTTCAGATTCAAGATGGAATCTCTCAAGGCAAGGATAGCCAGCCTGGAAATGGGGGGATTTTATGTTGTCACTAGACATAAAGGATGCATACCTTCATGTCCCCATATATCCTCCTCATCGGGTGTACCTAAGGTTCGCTGTACAGGATTGATATTACCAGTTTCAGACGTTGCGGTTGGGGCTTTCTACGGGCCCGAGAATTTCACCAAGGTAATGGCGGAAATAATGGTACTCCTCCACAAACAGGGGGTCACAAGTATCGCATACTTGGATGATCTCCTGATAAAAGCGAGTTCAGGGGAACAGTTATTAAAGACAGTGTCTCTCTCCCTGAGAGCACTACAACAGCACAGCTGGATTTTAAATTTACCAAAGTAGCAGTGGGTTCAGACTCGGTTGTATTTTTTTTGGGGCATGATTCTGGATACAGAAAAACAGAGGGGTTGTTCTCCCGGTAGAAAAGAGTCCAGGAACCCCAGAACATGATCAAAGACCTATTAAAGCCTATAAGAGTGTCAGTCCATCAATGCACTTGAGTACTGGGAAAAATGGGGGCGACCTACAAGGCCATCCCCTTCGGCAGGTTTCATGCGAGGACTTTTCAGTGGGACCTTCTGGGCATGTGGTCCGGGTCCCATCTACAAATACATCAGAAAATAACCCTGTTCCCCAGGGCCAGGGTGTCTCTCCTGTGGTGGCTGCAGAGTGCTCACCTTCTAGAGGGTCGCAGGTTCGGCATTCAAGACTGGGTTCTGGTGACCGCGGATGAGCGCCTCCGAGGATGGGGAACAGTCACACAAGGAAGAAATTTTCAGGGACTATGGTCAAGCTAGGAGGCTTGTCTACACATCAACGTACTGGAATTGAGGGCCATATACAACGGCCTACGACAAGCGGAGAATCTTCTTCGCGACCTACCGGTTCTGATTCAATCAGACAACGTCACAGTTGTGGCTCATGTAAACCGCCAAGGCGGGACAAGGAGCAGAGTAGCAATGGCAGAAGCCACCAGGATTCTTCGCTGGGCGGAAAATCACATCAGCACTCTGTCAGCGGTCTTCATTCCGGGAGTAGACAACTGGGAAGCAGACTTCCTCAGCAGACACGATCTCCATCCAGGAGAGTGGGGACTTCATCAAGAAGTTTTTACAGTGATAACAAGTCATTGGGGACTTCCTCAAATAGACATGATGACGTGACGCCTCAACAAGAAGCTTCGGAGGTATTTTGCCAGGTCAAGGGACCCTCAGGCAGTAGCGGTGGACGCCCTGGTCACACCATGGGTGTTTTCAGTCGGTCTATGTGTTCCCTCCTCTTCTGCTCATCTCAAAAATATTGAGAATCATAAGACTAAAAAGAGTGCAGACAATACTCATTGTTCCAGATTGACCTCGAAGGGCCTGGTATTCAGATCTTCAGGAAATGCTCACAGAAGATCCGTGGCCTCTTCCTCTCAGGGAGGCCCTGCGTGTTCCAAGACTTACCGCGGTTACGTTTGACGGCATGGCGGTTGAACACCAAATCCTAGCTGGGAAAGGTATTCCAGAGGAAGTCATCCCTACTCTGATAAAGGCTAGGAAGGAGGTGATGGCAAAACATTATCACCGTATCTGGAGGAAGTATGTATCTTGGTGTGAAGCCAAGAATGCTCCTACAGAAGATTTCCACCTGGGCCGTTTTCTCCACTTTCTATAGACAGGAGTGGATATGGGCCTGAAGTTAGGCTCCATTAAGGTAGAGATCTCGGCCCTATCTATTTTCTTTCAGAAGGAATTGGCTTCTCTCCCAGAAGTCCAGACTTTGGTAAAGGGAGTGCTGCACATCCAGCCTCCTTTGGTGCCCCCAGTGGCACCATGGGACCTTAACGTGGTGTTAAGTTTCCTGAAATCTCACTGGTTTGAACCTCTTCAAACGGTTGAATTGAAATTTCTCACTTGGAAGGTGGTGATGTTATTGGCCTTGGCATCTGCAAGGCGGGTGTCAGAGTAGGCGGCCTTGTCTCACAAGAGTCCCTATTTGATTTTCCATGTGGATAGAGCAGAGTTGAGGACTCGGCCTCAATTTTTGACTAAGGTGGTTTCTTCATTTCATATGAACCAACCTATTGTGGTGCCTGTGGCTACGGGCGACTTGGAGGACTCCAAGTCCCTGGATGTAGTCGGGGCCCTAAAAATTTTATTTAGCCAGAATGGCTAGGGTTAGGAAAACAGAAGCACTGTTTGTCCTGTATGCAGCCAACAAGGTTGGAGCTCCTGCTTCTAAGCAGACTATTGCTCGCTGGATCTGTAACACGATTCAGCAGGCTCATTCTACGGCTGGATTGCCGTTACCAAATTCGGTAAAGGCCCATTCCACTAGGAAGGTGGGCTCTTCTTGGGCGGCTGCCCGAGGCGTCTCGGCATTACAGTTGTGGCGAGCAGCTACTTGGTCGGGTTCAAACACTTTTGCAAAATTCTACAAGTTTGATACCCTGGCTGATGAGGACCTCGCATTTGCTCAATCGGTGCTGCAGAGGCATCCGCACTCTCCCGCCCGGTTTGGAGCTTTGGTATACACCCCATGGTCCTTACGGATCCCCAGCATCCTCTAGGACGTAAGAGAAAATAAGATTTTAAACCTACCGGTAAATCTTTTTCTCCTAGTCTGTAGAGGATGCTGGGCGCCCGTCCCAGTGCGGACTAAATCTGCAAGGCTTGTATATAGTTGTTGCTTACATAAGGGTTATGTTACAGTTGAGATCGGTCGTTGACTGATACTATTTTTTGTTCATACTGTTAACTGGTTGCGTATATTCCAGGTTATACGGTGTGTTTGGTGTGGGCTGGTATGAATCTTGCCCTTAGATTACAAAATCCTTTCCTCATATTGTCCATCTCCTCTGAGCACAGTTTCTCTAACTGAGGTCTGGAGGAGGGGCATAGAGGGAGGAGCCAGTGCACACCCATACTAAAAGTTCTTTAGAGTGCCCATGTCTCCTGCGGAGCCCGTCTATACCCCATGGTCCTTACGGAGTCCCCAGCATCCTCTACGGACTAGGAGAAAAACATTTACCGGTAGGTTTAAAATCTTATTTTTTTTAAAGTTGCATTGAGGTCATCGGAAACGGGGCCAAATCCTGTCTGATTTGGCCTTGTTTCCGACAAAAGCTGGTGCATCAGTGCCTATTCCGCCGATCCGCCTCTAATGAATAGGTCGGAACATCTTCCGACCTTTTTCTGTCGGAAGCTGCCGTCTTTCCAACAAGACGACAGCTTCCGACACTTATTGAATACCCCCTGTTGAGCATTTGCCGCAATTGTGGGACCTAATCTTATGTATCATAAAGACCTCTCTAAAAATCCACACAGGGAGCGATGATGATGTGTTGAGGTTTTGCACTGCTAAAATATGGTCGTATTCTGTGCACCAAACTTTGCTGCCTCCGTCTCAAGACACCCTGAAAAACCCAATTACATAACTGCATCTAGATGTGGGTGTTCTGGATCGTTGTAATAAATTTAGTTGTCTCCGTTATTGGGAAAGTGTAACTTAGAAAACCAATGTCGTGTCTTTCGTTTTTTGAACACTGCTACAATACTTCCTAGGTCTAGTTGCTGAAGGTTCTGGTTTCATTCTTATTGGGTGCACCCGTGTTCCTTAATGTCCTCCATCATGTGGCTTACTCAGTGTTCAAAGCACAAATAAAAGCAAGTAACTTTGGCCCTCATTCCGAGTTGTTCGCTCGTTGCCGAGTTTCGCTATATTGCGATTAGTCGCTTACTGTGCATGCGCAAGGTTCGCAGAGCGCATGCGGGTAGTTATTTTACTCAAAAGTCAGGTATTTTACTCACGGCATAACGAGGATTTTTCATCGTTCTGCTGATCGTACTGTGATTGACAGGAAGTGGGTGTTTCTGGGCGGAAACTGGCCGTTTTATGGGTGTGTGCGGAAAAACGCTGCCGTTTCTGGGAAAAACGCGGGAGTGGCTGGAGAAACGGGGGAGTGTCTGGGCGAACGCTGGGTGTGTTTGTGACGTCAAACCAGGAACGGAACTGACTGAACTGATCGCAGTGTAGGAGTAAGTCCCGAGCTACTCAGAAACTGCAAAGAAATTTCTATTCGCAATTATACGAATCTTTCGTTCGCAATTCTGCTATGCTAAGATACACTCCCAGAGGGCGGCGGCTTAGCATGTGCAATGCTGCTAAAAGCAGCTAGCGAGCGAACAACTCGGAATGAGGGCCTTTGCTCCTTGGCAAAACCAGGCTGCACTGCAGGTGGGGGCAGATGTAACATGTGCAGAGATTTGGGAGGGGCGTGTCCAAACTCTAAATTGCAGGGTAATAATAAATATGCACAGCAGTTGTGGGCTACATGCAAAAGCTGCCAGTGTTACCCTGAGTGAAAAAAAAAGTAATGTATTTTCCCCCTGCCATTGCAGCATGGGTATTCCGTGTATCCAGTTACTTACCTTTTTGCTATATTCCCACCTCTGAATCAGCCCCTATATGTGAGCTGTTATTTGCAAACGGAATCCAAGGTGCAGTCACAGCTTCAGTCAGCTCCAATAACTGGCGTACCTCCCCCAGGTATCCAGACTATAGTTCTACACTAAAAAGGTCTACAGTCAATAGGTCTACCACTAATGGTGGTAGACGCAAGTTTTTGTAATTTATTTTTCTGCTGCAGGGTACACTGGGCTCCACAAGGAATAACATCGGGTGTAGAGTAGGATCTTGATCCGAGGCACCAACAGGCTCAAAGCTTTGACTCTTCCCAAGACGCACAGCGCCGCCTCCTCTATAACCCCGCCTCCGTGCACAGGAGCTCAGTTTGTAAGTTGGTGCCATGCAGTGCAGGCATACAACAGGAGGGCTGCTCCAGCAGCCCTAAGAAAAGCTAATTTCAGAAGAAAGAATATCTGAAGACTTCAAGGGCTGCAGCAGTGTTAGATGTCAGTCAGACATCACCTGCTGCAGCTCCATCACTCCTCCAGCAGCACTGTATACTCCTGCGCCCTGGTTGCCGGGTCACTGCAGCGGATGCTCCGGTGTTCTTCATACGTTAGTCTCACACTCGCTGCTGTCTCCCGGATCGCATGGCCGCATTAGAAGGGGAGGTAATGGGTCTCTGGCCCGCTGTAATCGCGATCCAGCACGGCCGTTGGAGGCGGGCCACGCGCGCTGGCGTGGACACTAAGGGCAGCCGCTCCACTAGCTTCTGGGACACAGGGCACAGGTGGGGTTTTTGTCTCTGTGAAAAACCTTTTCATTACAGCCCGCAGCGCCCGGTGGGGAAGCCAGCAGAGGGATAAGGCCTGACCTGTAGCCCCTCCCCCAGCCCCAGGGCGCCATTTGGGTAAATGTTCCCGCCCTGGAGCTACATGTATATCTCCCTCACTCCCTGTCAGCCGCCATTACACGAAGCTGAGCTGTCCCTGGAACTGCTGGGGCAAATCCTCCTCTGTAAAGCCGCCTGCTCGCCAGCGCTGTGCATTTTACAGGACACTTAAGTATTCTGTCAGTGGACTGTGTTTGTTAAGAAAGAGTGCATACAGTCAGGGCTGTGTGGTACAAACACCCTGTGATATACATCCAGTACCTACTGTGTTTGTTATATCTACTGTTTCCATATATAGCTATACTGAGTATCACTTTGTATTGCTAGTCCAGTGCAGTCTTATTGTTCGGAATAACTTCTGCATTGTACATTTGTGACTATATGTGTGTGTTCCTGTAGCTGCTGCGTGGCCTCCATCTCGTGTATTTCACTCAACTTGCTACTCCTATATCCTGTAACCTGAGGGGGCTAAGTGCGTCAGGTTTATTAACTGGTATAGGTATTTCACAAGATATACTTATTGTGTATTTTTCTTTGTGATTTCTAGTCACCGTATATCTCTTGGATTCCCGGTTTGTGCTGACACACTGCACTGGGAGTTTTTGCTAAGGTATATCACTGCTACTATTGTACTGGGTTGCCTGATATTGAGCTTATCATTATGTCAGCTACACGGGGCAACGGATCTGGGGCTTCTCCCACTTTGCGTGTTGGTGATGCTGCAGAGACTTTTGGGAACAATATGGCAGCAGAGAGTTCAGGTTCAGGGGGTTCCTTACCTCCCAGTGGGTCTGTAGCACCGGGGGCCACCTATGACCACCTTGGGCTACCTTCTCCACGTTATTAAATACACTGGTAACAAAACTTACGCCCCCTGTGGGACCTCCTATGCCAGTGCAGAAGTTTATGGTCCCTGCAGTCAATCCGCCATGGACAGATCAAATCTCATCTCAGTTACAGCACTTGAACCGATCACTGACTAAAAATAAGTCTAACTCTCGCCCGCCTAGGACTAAGAAGTCTTCTAAACAGGCCGCTACGTCCTCACAATCCACCACTGTTCTGGACACATCCTCTGAGGAGGATGGCGCATATACTGACCCCACAGACACTGACTCAGATGCTTCTGATGGGGAAGGGAAGTCACTGGTGGATGTCCCTGATTTGATTGAGGCTATCAGGCTCTTTCTTCAGGTCTCTGATGATCCTGAGCCTGAGGCTGTCTCTAAAAATCCGGACAGATTTAAACGTAAGAAGGTGGTTAAACAAGTTTTACCTCATTTTCAACACCTGGCTGACATACGTCAGGAATCCTGGGAAAATCCGGCAACAAAATTCACACCGCATAAGAGACTGTTGGCTCGCTATCCTCTCTCTGCGGAGCTATGTAAGAATTGGGAAACTCCTCTGCCTGTAGATTCTCATGTTGTACGCATGGTAGTTTCCTCAGCTCTGCCAGTGACTATCGTCACCTCTCTGAAGGAACCGACTGATATACGTGTGGAGGTTTGTTTGAAAGCGATTTACACCCTAACGGGGGCTGTGCATAGACCAAACATTGCATCGACATGGGCTGTTGAAGCATGGGCTCAGGAGCTGGAGGCGGAGCTAACTTCCAACGCTTCTGATCATGCCAGACAATGTCTCTCATATATTGCCACAGCTTCTCTTTACCTTAAGGAAGCGGCTTCCGATGCCGGGGTGCTGGCGGCCAAGGCTGCCGCTACGTCCATCCTGGCTCAACGTATCCTTTGGTTGAGATCCTTGTCGGTGGATATGGATTCTAAGAAAACCCTGGAGGTGCTTCCTTTTAAGGGAGACATTCTTTTTGGAGAAGACCTCAAAAAGATTGTGGCTGACCTGGCTTCTGCTAAAACAGCTTGCCTACCAAGTACGGCTCCTTCCGCACAGAAGGCTAAAAGTACTTTCTGCCCTTTCGTCCTCCAGGTAAAGCAAAAGGTCAGGCGTACCCGAAACAAGTTTGTGCTTCCAAACCTGCCAAGCTCAGACCAAAGCGGGCCTGGGTCAGCCTGCTTCCAAAGCTGACAAGCCTGCCGCATGATGGGGCGGGCCTCCCCCTGGGGGATCCCAGGGTGGGGGGCCGGCTTCTAGGGTATACCCAGGAATGGTTGAAGACCATTTCAGATGCCTGGGTACGGGAAGTCGTTACTCGAGGTTACGCCATAGCCTTCAAGAAACGTCTCCCTCATCGATTTTGCAGGACAGACGTTACGTTGGACCAGACAAAGGCAAACACTCTACATTCGGTGGTACAGACCCTCCTGACCACAGGAGTTGTAGTACAGGTGCCTCTGGCTCAGAGAGGCAAGGGGTTCTATTCACCTCTGTTTCTAGTCCCGAAACCGAAACGGGTCCTCGCGGCCCATTCTCAATCTCAAGTCCTTGAACAAGTATGTGAGGGTCTCCAAGTTTCGTATGGAAACTCTACGCTCTATTGTTCTGGCCTTGGAGCCTGGGGACTATATGGTCTCCCTGGACATACAGGATGCCTACTTGCATATTCTTATTGCAATGTCACTCAGCAGTATCTGAGGTTTGCGGTGGGCAACCTTCGTTACCAATTTCGGGTGTTACCTTTTGGTTTGACAACGGCTCCGCGAGTTTTCACCAAAGTAATGGCAGTAATGACGGCTGTACTCTGCCGTCAAGGGGTCAGGATCCTGCCGTACCTGGACGATTTGTTGATCCTGGCAAATTCCCAGAAATTCTCCTGCGTCATCTAGATCTGACTGTCCAGTTCATGAAAGCACACGGGTGGCTAGTCAACTGGAAGAAAGCTTCCCTGGCTCCTGCTCGGAGCATGGTGCACCTGGTAGCGTTATTGGACACGCACAACCAGCGGTTGTTCTTGTCTTAGGAGAAATTCCTGAAGCTTCAAGACAGGATTTGATGCTTCCTATCTCGTCCGCAAGTGTCGATGCATTCGTCAATGCAAGTGGTGTCGGCTTTCAACATGGTGGAGTATGCTCAATTCCATTCTCGCCCTCTGCAGAAGTTAATTCTTGCCAAGTGGGATGGCCTGCCTCACCGGATCAGATATCAAATGATCTCCTTGTCTCCGGAGGTCCGCCTGTCACTGTACTCGTGGCTTCAGGACCATCGATTGAGCAGGGGTCGTCCCTTCTGGATATCCAACAGGGTCCTGCTGAAGACGCATGCCAGTCTGAGAGGTTGGGGCGCGGTGTTGGAACAACACTCCCTTCAGGGTCGGTGGACCGAGGAGGAGTCTCTACTCCCGATAAACATTATGGAACTGCGGGCGGTGTTCAATGCACTGACCCTAGCCCAGCATTTGATACAGAACAGACCTGTTCATGTACAATCGGACAACGCCACCATGGTGGCGTACATCAATCATCAAGGCGGCACTCGAAGCCGCATGGCAATGAGGGAAGTATCACGAATTCTTCAGTGGGCAGAATGCCATCTGCCGGCCATATCCGCAGTGTTCATTCCGGGAGTCCTAAACTGGGAAACGGACTTTCTCAGTCGTCAGGACGTACACGCTGGGGAATGGAGCCTCCATCCGGAGGTCTTTCAACTTTTCGTGGACAAGTGGGGCCTTCTAGATGTGGACCTGATAGCATCTCAACATAATCACAAGGTTCCGGTCTTCGGAGCAAGGACAAGGGATCCTCAAGCAGCATTCGTGGAAGCTCTGGCAATTCCATGGCACTTTCGGCTGCCGTACGTGTTCCCTCTGGTGTCACTCCTGCCCAGAGTAATACGAAGTTCAAGCAAGAAGGAGGAAACCTTCTTCTGATCGCTCCAGCGTGGTCCAGACGGCACTGGTTCTCCGATCTACAGGGCCTCTCATTAGATCGTCCCCTTCTACTTCCACAACGACCAGACCTCCTCGTTCAGGGCCCTTGTGTTTACCAGGACTTGGCCCATCTGGCTTTGATGGCGTGGCTCTTGAAGCTTCCGTCTTGAGGGCCAAGGGTTTTTCTGAGGTGGTCGTTCAAACTATGTTGAAGGCCCGTAAGCCGGCTTCTGTTCGGATTTACCATAGGGTCTGGAATTCTTACTTTACTTTGTGCACGTCTCATAATCATGACGTTTTCAATTTTAGTATGGCCGAACTGTTGGCCTTCCTACAACTGGGCCTGGACTTAGGCCTTCGTCTGGCCTCCCTCAAGGTTCACATTTCTGCCTTGTCGGTTTGGTTTCAAAGAAAGATTGCTGCCCTACCTGATGTTCATACCTTCACTCAGGGTGTGTTGCGGATTGAGCCTCCATATGTACCACCTGTGGCCCCTTTGGATCTGTCGGTGGTTCTGGAGGTCTTGCAAGAGTCTCCATTTGAACCTCTTGCATCTGCAGACCTTAAGTGGCTTTCCCTTAAGGTTTTGTTTTTGCTGGCTATCGCTTCAGCTAGAAGGGTCTCGGACTTGGGTGCCTTATCCTGTAAGTCCCCCTATCTGATTTTTCACCTTGACCGGGCGGTTCTTAGAACGTGCCGGGTTATTTACCCAGGGTGGTGTCTTCCTTCCACCTAAATCAGGAGATTGTGGTTCCGGCCTTTAATTCTCCTGAGTTGTCATCTAAAGAGCGGTCTTTTGATGTGGTACGGGCTCTCCGTATCTATGTGAAGAGAACCTCCTCCATTCGGAAATCTGATTCTCTTTTTGTACTATTTGGTTTTCACAAACGTGGCTGGCCTTCTAACAAGCAGACTTTGGCCAGACGGATTAGAATGGTGATTGCACATGCTTATGTACAGGCTGGCCTTCCAGTTCCTGCTACCATTAAAGCCCATTCTACTCGGTCTGTTGGACCTTCTTGGGCGGCCCGCCGTGGTGTGACCCTTGAACAATTGTGCAAGGCGGCTACGTGGTCCTCAGTGAACACGTTTATTAGGTTCTATGCCTTCGATACTTCCGGCTCCCAGGGTACTTCCTTTGGACGCCGGGTTCTTGTGCCCGCTACAGTGCGTCCCCTACCATAAGGAACTGCTTTAGGACATCCCCAATGTTATTCCCTGTGGAATACAGTGTACCCCGCAGCAGAAAATTAGATTTATGGTAAGAACTTACCGTTGTTAAATCTCTTTCTGCGAGGTACACTGGGCTCCACAAGGGGCCCACCCTGACGCACTTGGCTTCTTTGAGTTGGTATGGCATTAGCCGCTGACACCCTCTACTGTGGTGAGTGTGTGGTGTATGTGGCTACTCACGATTGTCGTCTCTGGTACCTGCTACTGCATTGGGCTGGTTAACGAAACTGAGCTCCTGTGCACGGAGGCGGGGTTATAGAGGAGGCGGCGCTGTGCATCTTGGGAACAGTCAAAGCTTTGAGCCTGTTGGTGCCTCAGATAAAGATCCTATTCTACACCCCCTGATGTTAATCCTTGTGGAGCCCAGTGTACCTCCAGAAAGAGATTTAACAACGGTAAGTTCTTACCATAAATCTCGTTTTTTAATATTTTTCAAACTTTTTCATACTTTACTATCCATGTGGACTACAATTGGGAATAGTAACCTGCGCCAAGCGCAGCGGTAGTGGAGTGAGGCACCTTTCCCGAAGCATGGCGAGCCAACGCAGTACACTAATGGGGCTTGCTTGTGGCAGAAAAGTGACCAAAAAAAAAAAAATTACCATTGGTGGTTGACATATTGACTGCAGACCTTTTTAGTGTAGATCTAATAATACGCACCCCCTGTCCCCACTAGTTGCAGTGTGCGTGATGGTAAGTGATCGGCTGGTTGTCAACAAAAAAAACAAATTGCTGAAAATTATCATTCTAACGAGTTGTGTAAATCAAAGGTGTTTTTAGTTTTCCACCTACATACGTGATTCATCCGACCAGGTCGCCTTTCATCTATTGCTCCATGGTCCATTTCTGACACTCGTCTGCCCATTGTAGGCACTGTCGGCAGTGGCCAGGGCTCAGCGTGGGCACTCAGACCAGTTTGAGGTTTTGCGTCCCATATGCAGCGAGCTGAGAGGCACTGTGTGTGCCGACACCTCGCTATCATATGAGCGCCAGACGGGGCCCTCGCTCACCACATCAATGAGCGTCTTGGGTGCCCACCAACCCTGTCACCGATTTACCTGTTTCTTCTTGAATCACTTTTGGTAGGTACTTACAACTGCGTACTGGGAACAATCCACTAAGAAAAAGACAAGGCACATATATATATATATATATATATATATATATATACATACATACACACACTAGCTGTTCTACTCGTTCTTCACATGGGCGTTTCTGATTTTTACGGATGTGAGGGTTAAAAATTTGGTAAATCTATAGAGATGTATATTTGAGACATCTTAATGTAAGTAAATATTTATACACGGTTCTTGGCGTTACCCAAGGAGCACCCATAGCAGAGACGGTAAAAAGTGACAGGACTATTTTTGTAGTTTATTAAATTCTACACACTGGAGGTACAATCCAAATTTTGATCCGATTGTCCGTTTAGGCGTTATCGTTCACGCAACACAAGCCACGCAGCGGTAATGACGACATAATGTCAACCCCCTTTTCATCACCTTAGGGGAGGTCTATTAAAATTCTAATTACGTAGTTTTCCTATTTCCCACCTGCAGAATACCGGTGTTACATTTCAGCTTCCTAATATATCGGGGAGTAAGAATTACTGATGAGTGAGTGAGTGAGTGAGTGAGTGAGTGAGTGAGTGAGTGAGTGAGCTTTCACATTTATATAGACAAGAAGAAGTTTGCTCCTCTCCTTCCTTCTCCCCCACTTCCACTTCCTAGTCACTTCCTCCCCCCCACCCCTATGACATGTGACGGCTTTGGGGCTCTGAAGGTGAGTCCCTGTGCTCAGATGGGGCAATAGGAGGAAATCAGGACACCCCAGCTTACCAGTGCCGTAACTAGACATTTTCGTGGTGTGTGCATCTTTAAAATAGGGCCAGTGTGTGCCAAAAATATAGGGGCGTGGCCACAAAATAATACCAATTACTATTACGCTGACCAGTAGTCTTTATTATTTAAATTACGCAGCGCTGTAGTGCCACTTACACACATTACACCAGGTAGAGCCCCTTTTACACATTACGCCAGGTAGAGACCCATTTTACAAATTACCCAAGGTAGAGCCCCTATCATACATTACATCACACATTACCCTAAGTAGAGTTTCCTTTTACACATTACGGCAGGCAGAGCTCCCTTTTACACATTACGGCAGGTAGAGTCCCCTTTTACACAGTACAGCAGGTAGAGTCCCCTATTACACATTATGGCAGGAGAGTCCCTGTGACAGGACGGTACCGTACGGAAGCACTCGCCGCTTTCGCGTCCCGTCAACTGCGCACAGAATGGAAGGTCAAGCCACACGAGGCCTGACCACATAGAGGATTCCCGCTTACCGTCAGTAACCGCCTGTTACTGACTCCACCCACTGCGTTGTGGGCGGGTTCTCGCTGCCACCACCAAACTCCTAACCTGCCGTGGCGTTTGGAACCACGGTTCTGCTCTGTATGTGCCGACGCACTGCTTTACCACACCTGTGTGGTGTCGACAAATCCCCACTAGCCACTTGCTAGGCCTCTACCGGTAGCTGGCGGAAGGCGGAGCTTGGAGACGCTAGGTGCTTCCCTGGACAGCCGGAGGACGGGGCTAGGTTTGGCCTAACCCTGTTGGTCACAAGATAAAGCAGTCTTCTTGAGGCAAAGATGTTTATTGCTGAATAACCTTTAAAAAGGCTCCTCCCTATTGCTAGGGGCAACAGCATACAATCAGATGTTTTCAGCAGAATAAGATGTTACAATACACACTCCTATGGGACAACTGCCCTTCTTTTATCCCTCTCCAAGACCCCTTACCACAGGGGGTAAGCCCGCCCTGTGGTGCACAACCAATCAATGTTTACCCATGAGCTGTGCATGCCTTGGTCACATGCACAGCTAACATTGTCCCCTATGGACAGTGGGGAGTGGTCGGTCTCCTCTGACTCTCCCATCTTGGAGAATCAGGATACTCCCCGGTGCCGTTCAGTCTGGCTGGGGGTAAGTTTTCCCTCCTAAACTGACTTCCAGTAACCTGCCCGGGACCCATCTCACTGCCTGCAGCCTGGATTTGGGCTCCAGAGCTGGGCAGCCTGGCTCCCCGGTCCCGGTCTCTTGGCACTACGGGTGATCTCCATGGAGCTCCAAGAAACCACTCAGCTTGTTTCATAGCTGAGCTGCTTCTCTTTCTCCCTGTGCCCCTTGGAAGTGTGAGGCTGGATGGGAAAGCATTCCGTTTTTGGGGAAAAGGTCTGGGATTCCCCCCTCCTGGGACACACAACCAAGTAAGTGCAATTTACCTTTAAATACATTACATTTAAATCACACTGTACATGGTATACATTTAAATACACTCTGAGCCTGCACAGGCTCCACATACCTAGGCACTGCAGTGCCTTACAACACACTGTACTTCCTATTATTTTACACAATGTCTGGTTTGTGGAATACTGTCCTAGTCCTGCAGCCTGGCTGCTAGGACCCTGGCTGTTCTGGCTCCCCTAGCCCTGCAGCCTGGCTGCTAGGGCTCTCTCAGTGCTGAAGGTATGGGGCTGGCTTCCCCCAGCCTCCAGCCTGCCTGCCTGCCACTGGGGTCCAGGGAGCTGACTCTCCCTGTCCCCCCAGTGTGGCACTACTCAGTGGCCACGCCGCACGCAGTGGCTCACCCCCCTGTACTAAAGCCCGGCGGCCCGGGACACTTGTCCCGGCCGCCGTGACTCTGGCTCTGTTGTAGCGCTGAGGCGCCGGGAGCGTAGCTCCCGGACCCCAGCGCCCATCAGCCTAACTGCACCCACGCCGCTAGGGAGCCGGCTAGCCCGGTCCCCCATGAGCGGCGCCTGTGGTGGCCTCGCCGCACAGGGAGCCGGCTAGCCCGGTCCCCTGTATGCGGCGCTGGATCCGTGGTGCCTCGCCGCAGCGTCCGGTGGGGAGCCGGGCTGCGGCGCACCCCCCCCTTGCCGGCCAGCAGCCCGGGACGTCCGTCCCGGCTGCTGCGGCTGGCCACCCGTGCTGGGCTGAGGCGCCGGGAGCAGAGCTCCCGGCCCCCAGCGGCGGCTCTCCCTTCTCCCCGGCGCGCACACTCCAGTGCACCCGGGGCTTCACCGACCGCTGCCGGGAGCGGAGCTCCCGGACTCCGGCAGTCAGCGGCTGCCCTCTCCCCCGGTGCGCACACTCTGCTGAGCGCGCCGGGGGCTGCCCTCACTGCCGTGGTCTCCGGAGGGGTCCGGGACCACGGCACATCTTAAAGGTAACTTTTTCTACATTCATGCAAACATGGCGCCTAGCGCCCACAACATTTTTAAATATGGCGCCAAGCGCCCATTGTCCTGTAGAATGGCGCCGGGCACTAGGGGTTAACCCCTTCAGTGCCGCAGGCGGCCATTCTCCACGTGGCTGGGGGCCTCTCCGGCCACACTCCTCCCCCCCCATTCAAGCGGGTCAACCAGGGACCCATGTCCCAACGATTTGGGTCCTGGTCCCACAGTCCGTTGGGGTGAAGGGGACGCTACCTGGGGGGTGTAGGCTCTGGCCTAGACAGTTCATCCATAGTGTAGTGGGCCTCTCTTCGTGGGTGCACAATGTTCAAATAGTCCACCTGAAGTCCAAGTTCAAGGCTCCACCACAAAAGTCTGTCCAATCCCCCCAAGGTAGGTTGCAGCCACCTAACAGGTAGGTGGTAAGTCACCACGGTGGGGGGCCGGTTACAAACAAGTGCCACCCAAGGTGTCCCAATTGTGGCATACCCCACCTCCCACAATAGCAGTTTCCTGCTCAAACAGGCCACAGGGTGCTCCTGCCCATATGGCTCTTTCTGGCTCGGTACTGCTCCCAGTCCGTGCAGTGGCGCAATAGTTCGTAACACACAGTCCTGGTCAAGAATGTGCGCCATCAGCACTGGAGCGGGTACCCGAGCCTCTTTCAATGACTGGAATGCCAACTCGCAAGCGGGTGCAAAGTCCACTGACTAGGGAATGCCCTTCCTAGCCATCTCTGTCAAGGGGTTCACTACAGGACTAAAGTCAATGACAACATGTCCGTAGGGCCTTACAGGTTCTAAGGTCAGTACCTGTCTGGGTGATGTGGGTCGGGGACAGCCTCTGGTTGCCTCCACCCCCTCTGGTTTGGGCCTACCCCTGTCTCCTCCCACATGGTGCCCCAGGCACTGCACCTCCGTCATATCTATCTGGCAACTGTCTGCCCTAACTGTCAGACCTGCCCTCCAATCCTCCTCCGTTGACCTATGACTCGGGAAACCTACCCTGTCACCTAGGCCTACTCTTCCCTCCTCGTCCGCTACCTGTGCCACAGTGATGGCGGCCAGACCACCAGCCTCTGGATCCTGTGTGGCATCCACTACAGGGAGGCTGCGTGTCTTCCCCGATCTACTGCGCAAAGGCAGGGGACCTGCTATGTCCACAGCAACTTGCTGCAAGGGTTCTCCTATGGGCAGAGGCCCAGAGACAACACAAACGCTGGAGTGCCCCGGCTGCCAACGCATGGCACCAGCCTTACAGTTGGTCTAGGCGTCATCCGACATTCCAGACCAGGGTAAGCTCTGTGTCAGGCACTTCAGGGTACGGTCTGTCTCCGGGTTACTGCCCAAAGGGGTTTCGCTGGCAACCGACACCGGTTGCACAGGAAAGTTCCCTGGGGGGACCAGTTGGACACATTCCCTATCTGGTCTATCCCCTCCCACTTTCCTGGCTACCCTGTACCTTAACCCTTCCCGCCAGGTCAACCTCCCCGCCCCAACCCTGTCAAGGCCGCTGCCAGAGTGGCGCCTCATGCCTGTCGGGAATGGGTCAGAGCGTTGAGCCTCCCTAAACTCCTGCCTGTGGCCCTCAATCTCTCCTAAATTGGGACACTCTACAGGGGGATCTAGGTGGGGACTACTAGGGTCAGTCTAGTAAGGGTCAGTCATGGAAAAGTCAGTGTGGTTTCTCATACTCACCGCCGGAGTTGGCAAACCACTTGGGTCAGGAGCATCATTGGGCACCCCCACAGGATCACACGAGCTGGAACCGACATCCTCTGCGTTGCTAGGGGACGTAGGCATACCAGAGGCAAAAGGCATGCGGGTCGATGTACTGATCTAGCCGCTGTGATCTTTTCCTCTGGGCTGGTTGATGCTGTGGTTGGCTGTGCTGGCAGTTGTCTAGCAGCTGTAGTCTTTTCCTCTGGGCTGGGCTGTGCTGGAGTAGCTGATGTCAACGGTGATTTTGGAACTTGACTCCGGGGAATGGCGCCAACAAACGTAGTGACGATCCCACCACCCAGATCATTTCCTAGGACCACATCAGTTGGGAGACCATCCATGATGGCAACTTCTCGCAACTCTGGTCCAGCTCCCCAGTCCAGGTAGACTCTTGGGAACCGCTCTCTCTGTTCCTTCTGCCAGGGTGACCGTGGCAGTGCGACCCTGCAATACTGCAGCAGGATCTATGAGGTGGGGGATCACCACAGTGATTGAGGCCCCAGAGTCTCTTAGGCCTTCTCCCTGCAGGGGTCCCACGTGGACTGGCTGCAGGTGCCTCCACATGTTGTGTAGGGGCTGTTTGGCCATGCAGGTGACTCTCTCCGCAGAGTGCACCTGTCTCTCGCCACACTCCATCGGACTGACTGGAGGGGGAACAGTCTCTGTAGGCTCATCTCCTCTCGTCAAACAAGCGATCCGGGCTCCAGCACTCGGATTTGGGGCACGAGTCTGGGGTGCTTGGGATGCAGGACAGTTTATCCTCAGATGTCCGATTTTCCCACAGCCGTAGCACTTCTTCTCCAGTCGTGGCACCGGTGATCTCTGATCAGTTGCAGGGACGCTGCGGTGCGGTTGCTGGCCAAGAGCACCCGGGTTGGAAGATGCTTGTCTTTGGGGGTGATGAGCTGAAGAGGGGGGTCCCTTTGGTGGTACAGTCTGTTGGAGCTGGCTGCTGGCGGGGCGCTTCTGCCCCCGTGGCCGAATTGCCACATATTTGTCGGCTAATTGGGCAGCCATTTTTAAGCTGGGTGGCTCCCGATCTAGCACCCACTCCTTCACATCTTGGGCGCACCTGCGGTAGAACTGCTCCCTGCAGATCAGGTCGATCAGTGCGTCCCATGTAGTGGCTTCAGAATCCTTCACCCACTTCACCACGTACTGCCGCAGCTGGGTGGCGAACTGCTCATGGGTGCTGCTAGGATTCTTGGGCAAGTCTCTGAACTTCTTCCTATAAAACTCTGGAGTGATGAAGAATCGCTGGAGGAGGGCCTTCGCGACTTCGTCGTAGTTCCCACAGTCCTCCGTCGCCACTCCTCGATAGGCCTCCAAGGCCTCTCCATGCAGAGTGGGCACAAGGTTTCTCACCCACTCTGACTTGGGTAGATCATGTAATTTTCAAGTCCTTTCAAAAACTTGTAAATGTCCATCAATGTCCCCATCACTGTCTGCAAACTTGGCAAACTGAATACGTCCTGATCTGTGTACAACAGCTGACAACGGCTCTCGGGGTACCACGGCCTGTGGTGCCCGCTCATCACGCCACATCTGGATGATGATCAAGCGCTCTTGCTCCGTTGCCCTTTCCCCCAATTCCGCTAGCCGATCTGCTAGGGTATCCGGGCCGCCCCCCCTGGTACGTTGGGATCCTGGCACTGCTAGGGATTGCTGGGAAACATGGCTGCTGTGAGAGAGGGCGGGGCTTGTGGTTCTCACCGGTTCCTTACGAAGGTCCACTGTTGGGCCGTCCTCTGCGATGCTGACGCCATCAGTGCTTTCCGCCTCCGCCCGATGAGACTCCTCCACGCTCCTGAGCGCCACCTTCATGACGCTTCTGGACGCGTTGGAAGGGATATCCACACCCTTCCCCTGGCATACGATCTCCAGATCCTCCTTGGACATTCCGCTGAATTCCGCCATCTTGTGCGTTCTCCTGCGCTGCAGTTACTCCTCTCCTGAGTAACTCGGCTTCTCCAATCGGGTGATGAAAAGCCGCCTGGGAATATCCCACCACTATGCCACCAATTTCTGTGACAGGACGGTACCGTACGGAAGCACTCGCCGCTTTCGCGTCCCGTCGACTGCGCACAGAATGGAAGGTCAAGCCACACGAGGCCTGACCACATAGGGGATTCCCGCTTACCGTCAGTAACCGCCTGTTACTGACTCCACCCACTGCGTTGTGGGCGGGTTCTCGCTGCCACCACCAAACTCCTAACCTGCCGTGGCGTTTGGAACCACGGTTCTGCTCTGTATGTGCCGACGCACTGCTTTACCACACCTGTGTGGTGTCGACGAATCCCCACTAGCCACTTGCTAGGCCTCTACCGGTAGCTGGCGGAAGGCGGAGCTTGGAGACGCTAGGTGCTTCCCTGGACAGCCGGAGGACGGGGCTAGGTTTGGCCTAACCCTGTTGGTCACAAGATGAAGCAGTCTTCTTGAGGCAAAGATGTTTATTGCTCAATAACCTTTAAAAAGGCTCCTCCCTATTGCTAGGGGCAACAGCATACAATCAGATGTTTTCAGCAGAATAAGATGTTACAATACACACTCCTATGGGACAACTGCCCTTCTTTTATCCCTCTCCAAGACCCCTTACCACAGGGGGTAAGCCCGCCCTGTGGTGCACAACCAATCAATGTTTACCCATGAGCTGTGCATGCCTTGGTCACATGCACAGCTAACATTGTCCCCTATGGACAGTGAGGAGTGGTCGTCTCCTCTGACTCTCCCATCTTGGAGAATCAGGATACTCCCCGGTGCCGTTCAGTCTGGCTGGTCTCTTGGCACTACGGGTGATCTCCATGGAGCTCCAAGAAACCACTCAGCGTGTTTCATAGCTGAGCTGCTTCTCTTTCTCCCTGTGCCCCTTGGAAATGTGAGGCTGGATGGGAAAGCATTCCGTTTTTGGGGAAAAGGTCTGGGAAAATCCATCAGCCTGCACAGCCATGGATTCCCCCCTCCTGGGACACACAACCAAGTAAGTGCAATTTACCTTTAAATACATTACATTTAAATCTCACTGTACATGTTATACATTTAAATACACTCTGAGCCTGCACAGGCTCCACATACCTAGGCACTGCAGTGCCTTACAACACACTGTACTTCCTATTATTTTACACAATGTCTGGTTTGTGGAATACTGTCCTAGTCCTGCAGCCTGGCTGCTAGGACCCTGTCTGTTCTGGCTCCCCTAGCCCTGCAGCCTGGCTGCTAGGGCTCTCTCACTGCTGAAGGTATGGGGCTGGCTTCCCCCAGCCTCCAGCCTGCCTGCCTGCCACTGGGGTCCAGGGAGCTGACTCTCCCTGTCCCCCCAGTGTGGCACTACTCAGTGGCCTCGCCGCACGCAGCGGCGCACCCCCCTGTACTAAAGCCCGGCGGCCCGGGACACTTGTCCCGGCCGCCGTGACTCTGGCTCTGTTGTAGCGCTGAGGCGCCGGGAGCGCTCATCAGCCTAACTGCACCCATGCCGCTAGGGAGCCGGCTAGCCCGGTCCCCCATGAGCGGCGCCTGTGGTGGCCTCGCCGCGCAGGGAGCCGGCTAGCCCGGTCCCCTGTATGCGGCGCTGGATCCGTGGTGCCTCGCCGCAGCGTCCGGAGGGGAGCCGGGCTGCGGCGCACCCCCCCCCCCTTGCCGTCCCGGCTGCTGCGGCTGGCCACCCGTGCTGGGCTGAGGCGCCGGGAGCAGAGCTCCTGGCCCCCAGCGGCGGCTCTCCCTTCTCCCCGGCGTGCACACTCCAGTGCGCCCGGGGCTTCACCGACCGCTGCCGGGAGCGGAGCTCCCGGACTCCGGCGGTCAGCGGCTGCCCTCTCCCCCGGCGCGCACACTCTGCTGAGCGCGCCGGGGGCTGCCCTCACATCTTAAAGGTAACTTTTTCTACATTCATGCAAACATGGCGCTTAGCGCCCACAACATTTTTAAATATGGCGCCAAGCGCCCATTGTCCTGTAGAATAGCGCCGGGCACTAGGGGTTAACCCCTTCAGTGCCGCAGGCGGCCATTCTCCGCGTGGCTCGGGGCCTCTCCGGCCACAGTCCCCTTTTACACATTACAGCAGGTAGTGTCCCCTTTTACACATTACGGCAGGTAGAGTCACAAGAGAGAGAGATGGATGGAGAATGGGGTGTGAGAAAGAGAGGGAAGGGAGAAAGAGATATGGTTTGGAGGGGGAGAAACAGAAAGGTGGCATGTAGAGACAGAGAGAGTGGTGAGGAAGAGACAGCGAGAGGGCTGAGAAGGAGACAGAGAGAGGGGTGGAGCACATGGGACACACACACACATACACACACATACACACACAAACACACTCTACCTATGTGACGATAGCAGTGGCTCCCGGCATACCCCGCCCGGCTCCCAGCATCCCGTGCACGGCTCCCAGCAACTCCTGCGTGGCTGCCTGCTTCACTAGAGGGGAGGAGCAGAGTGAAGCACAAGGGGGGGCTGAGCAGCGCTGCCGGCTGTAATGTACAGCAGCAGCTGTGCATCCAGCAGAGGAGCCGGGCGCAATGCTACTGTTATAGCGGGCAGCACTGCAACTGGCCAATCGGGGTGAATGCGGATGGTGCGCCCACAGCGCAAATGCACTGTATGCAAAGCCCCATCCGCCCACACCTAGTTACAGCCCTGCAGCTTACTGATAAATCCATTCACCCATCTGTCTGCATAGAGAGACATGATGTCCCCGATATACAGAAAGCTGTATATCTCCGGAACCCCCTGCACTGTGTGTGTGTGTCTGGGGTCATGGTGGTGTGTGCGCCCGGTGGGGGAGGTTCCTGTGCTCTGCACCCCTGGATGTTGCACGGATCACGGTGCCCAGTGTCAGGGAACTTCCCCTGGGTCTGCGCTCTGAGTGGACATCGGTCAATGGGGGTCATTCCGAGTTGATCACTCGCTAGCTACGTTTGGCAGCCGTGCAAACGCATTGTCATCGTGCGAACGCCTGTGCAGCCAAGCACTACAAAACTTGTTTGTGCAGTTTCTGAGTTGGTCTGAACTTACTCAGCCGCTGCGATCACATCAGCCTGTCCGGGCCCGGATTTGATGTCAGACACCCGCCCTGCAAACGCTTGGACACGCCTGCGTTTTTCCAACCACTCCGAGAAAACGGCCAGTTGACACCCATAAACGCCCTCTTCCTGTCAATCTTCTTGCGATCGGCAAGAAGATTCTTCATTAAATCCATCGCCCAGCAACGATCCGCTTTGTACCCGTATGACGCGCCTGCGCATCGCGCTGCATACGCATGCGCAGTAGTGACCTGATCGCTGCGCTGTGAAAAACATCAGCGTGCGATCAGGTCGGAATGATCCCCAATAGGAGGAGTGGCTGAATGGGGTGGGGCTACACAGGCGATGTGGCAATGGTTCCAATCTGCCTTCACCTCTACATCATTTAAAATACAGTCCACAATTGTTGGGGTAATCTGGAGAATCACTGGACATATTTCAATGTTTCATACACCTAAACCTTCATTGACAAATGCTCTATAGAACTGTGAAATCGCATCAAATTCCATCCAGTGTTTGTTCATCCAGTGACACCTACCGCATACCTCCCAACTGTCCCGATCTTCGCGGGACAGTCCCATTTTTTGGGGACTGTCCCATCCGCGGGCCGCAGTGTCCCGCGGTGGGGATGGCAGTTGGGTGGCTCCAGCAGGAGGAGACAGGAGGAGAGGGGACATGCCAGCAGCTCACAGAGCGCTGGGCATGCCCCCTCAGTGATGAAAATGGGGGCGTGGCTAGTGACTGCGGGCCCTCCTGCTAAGCCATGCCCCCTTTCCACAGGCCACACCCCTTTCGGGCAGAAGCGCACGCAGATGTCCCTCCTTTCTACAAACAAAAGTTGCACACACACACACACACACACACACACACACACACACACACACACACACACACGAGTTGAAACATATTTACTAACATGATTTTTTTAATATTAATTTTTAAATGTAAGTAAATGTGTGTCACGGCTGTAGTTGTTTGTGAACCAGGAGTAGAACCGGACACTGGGTCTGGTCTTGAGCACTGTGGACAGAACTGGGCAGGCTTAATAAATGACTTGCTCATGCAGATGTGGCATGTTGGCAAAAAGGCTTAGGGTTGAAGGTGACCAGCTATGGGGAACTGGAACACTGGTGGTGTGAGCCACTAGTGCTGGGTAGTCACCAGGGCTGAGAGTCTTGTGAAGACTGGTGAGTGTCAGGATGCTGGGAGGAGTCAGCAATGCAGGGAAAAGGAATGCTGGAGGGAACCAGCATGGCCGGGTTTCCAAATGCTGGACGGAACCAGCGATGTAGTTGGCATAAGGCTGAGGCGGAACTAGCGCAGCAGGTTTTCCAGATGCTGGACGGAACCAGCGGAGTAGATTGCAGAGAATGCTGATGGAGTCAACAAGGCAGGTTTTCCAGATGATGGGCGGAGCCAGCGGAGTAGATTGCAGAGAATGCTGATGGAGTCAACAAGGCAGGTTTTCCAGATGATGGGCGGAGCCAGCGGAGTAGATTGCAGAGAATGCTGATGGAGTCAGCAAGGCAGGTTTTCCTGTAGCTGGGGCGGAGCCAGCGGAGTAGATTGCAGAGAATGCTGATGGAGTCAACAAGGCAGGTTTTCCAGATGCTGGACGGAACCAGCGGAGTAGATTGCAGAGAATGCTGATGGAGTCAGCAAGGCAGGTTTTCCAGATGATGGGCGGAGCCAGCGGAGTAGATTGCAGAGAATGCTGATGGAGTCAGCAAGGCAGGTTTTCCTGATGCTGGACGGAACCAGCGGAGCAGATTGCAGAGAATGCTGATGGACTCAGCAAGGCAGGTTTTCCTGATGCTGGACGGAACCAGCGGAGTAGATTGCAGAGAATGCTGATGGACTCAGCAAGGCAGGTTTTCCAGATGCTGGATGGAACCAGCGGAGTAGATTGTAGAGAATGCTGATGGAGTCAGCAGTACAGGTTTTCCAGATGCTGAGCAGTAGTGTGACAACGCAGCGGATTTTCCGGATGCTGTGAGATGCTGTATCGGCACTGCTGGTTTCCCAGACGCTGAAGAGCGGTGAATCAGCAGCAGCAGGTTTTTCGAATACTGAAGTGCGCTGAATTTGCACAGCAGGTTTTCTGGATGCTGGTAGGCAGTAATGCCGCGGTGGTATACAAACAGTCTTTGGATGCACTGGGATAGGACTTCCAGTGCACCTGGACACACTGTGTTGTTAACAGTGTTATGGCCCTTTAAGACCAGCCAGTGAGTCAGTGAGTACTGAGGTGGAATCAGCACTGAGTCAGTATAGCTGGAGATTCTGGAGCTCTACACAGACTGAAGGACATCAAAGCACTGACTGCTTGCCAGCACTGGGACTTGGAATTTATACCCTGTGCTTACAGCAGATGAGCAGCTCACATGATCTGGAAGTGAATCCAGATTGGCTCCAGGAAGATCAGCTGACTGGAGACTGTCATGGCACTGTCCATGGAACTGAGCGGTGGGAACTTTGGCGTGGTGCGCAGGACATCAGGTTAGCGCACAGATGAGGGATCACGCCCAGGCTTGCGGCGGAGGTAAGACAGAGCGTGGCTGGGGAGCGCTGATAACCTCCATTTTGTGACAATGTGTGTTTTAGCTCTGGAAACCCACCATCAATTTAGATCGAATTTATTCTATTTGTAATTTATAAAAATCGCTGTAAATCGACCTTTAGTAAATACAGTGCCCCGTGGTGTGATCTAGTGAGTAGTAATGCATGCACGTGTGGGATTGCACCACAGTAGCTATGTCCATGAGATTGCACTTTGGTGGCAATGTTTATAATTAAATTCGTTTGTTGGTATTTAATATCTCCTCAGTGCTTATAATACAGTACAATCTGTTCTGTTCTGTTTATAAAAAGATGATTTTCTACAAAACAGAATCTCTGATTAAGTCATGTTCCAGATACATTTATAAATATACTGTAACCCATAGCAACTAACCAATTCTTCACTTTAATCAGGCGAACGCCAAGCTTTTCAACCTTTCTCTTGATTATCATTGATGTAAGTTTTAGAGTACCTTATAATGTCTGAAAATATTTTGTTTCCTCAGATTATTTAGTGATTTTTTTTATGGTGCCTTATAAATAAGAGCTGATAATAAATAGCAGATAACACCGGCTACTGTAGCCTAGCGTGTTGCGTGAAATTACGTATATACACGCATAACCACCATGTCGGATTACCTGACCTATGCCTGGAAACCGTAAGCACATATGCTGCAGGTATTTTAGGGGGATCTGGGTTGGACCCCGACATTTGGGATCCCAGTAGTCAGAATCCTGACGCAATGTCTGCGCCGCAATCCCAAATGAAGGACTACCGGGACTGTAGAGAGGTAAGGGGTAAGCCAGTGGGGAAGGTTAAGTTTAAGCTATGGGGAAAGGTTAGATTTAGGTTGCGGGGAGGGAGGTCTAGGGTTAGACACCACCGGGGTAGTATAGTTACCTTGCAGGTGTCAGGATTCTGAGCGTCGGGATCCCGATACCATCCCATTTGGGGTATAACTGCAGTTTTTTTAGTGAACGAAGTCAACATTGTCGGAATGAGGACTCTAAGGTTAAGCAGCGTGTGGAGCGGAGGTTAGGATTAGGCACTAGAGGGAGGGTTAGGGGTAGGAGACAGTGGTCAAATACTTACCAGAAAACACTGGAGGATCAGAGGCAGGGGCGTAGGGAGGGCAGTTCCGGTGGAGCTTGAGCTCTAGGCGCCCAAGACAGTACAGGGCGCTGCAGCTCGACTCCACCGACACCTTCACCTGGCCGCACGCAGCTCGCAGCCGCTGCTGTCAGTCACTGACAGCTGAGAGCCTGAGCTGCGTCAGCTCTCTACCTCCCTTCCTCCTCCCCTCCGCGCTCCGTGACTTGCGCGTGATGTCGTGACCTCAGACGGGCGGAGACGCGGCCAGTCTCAGAGGGACTGCAGAGATGGAGCAGCGGCAGCAGCAGTCGGGAAGCAGGAGTGGGGCAGGTGAGTTTTGTTTTTTTTGTTGATTATCTTTAGTGTTTGTAAGCCGCGCTACCAGGGGGCACAGCTACAGGGGGCACAGCTACAGGGGGCACAAACCAGGGGGCACAATTACTCTGGGCACAACTGCAGGGGGCACAACTACTGGGTGCACAACTACTGGGGGCAAAGCTACAGCGGGCACATCTACAGGGGGCACAGCTACAGGGGGCACTACTACTCCAGACACAGCTACAGGAGCACATCTACTGGGGGCAAATCTACAGGGGGCACAACTACCGGGGGCACATCTACAGGGGGCACAGCTACAGGGGGCACAGCTACAGGGGACACAGCTACAGGGGGCACAACTACTGGGTCCATAACTACAGGGGGCATAACTGTGGCCACACCCCTTCCCTATTAAGCTACGCTCCTAATTTTTGCCGCGCGCCTTCAGCGCATACTATGTTTAACCCATGTGTGTGTGTGTGTGTGTGGGGGGGGGGGGGGGGGGGGGCGCCAAAGGAAACTTTCGCCCTGGATGCCACAAGGTCTAGAACCGACCCTGGTGGCCACGCCCCCAACTGAGTGCAGGGGAGGAGGGCGCCGATGCGTAACTTGCTCCAGGCACCATGACACCTTGCTACACCTCTGATCAGAGGTCTGACCCGGAATTGACAGTCACACAACTGCTGGTACCTGGAAGACGCCTCTGGTCCTGCTGCAGCCGTCAGGAGAAGGTAAGTGACTGCTGGAACCCCAGGATGAAATGTCAACATTCTAACTTGTCAACGTTTCATCACTATCTACATGATGACTGTAAAGTGTAAACATGGTCAAAGTCGGCATTCTCATGTTGACACGATGAGCGTCAACATTATGACTGTCAACGTTTCGTGCCCAACCTCTCTCCAGGACTTGATATATCTCCCCCCCCAAGTGATTACAGTAAGTGTACAAACTGCAACACAAGTATCAACACTAGAGAGAAGGTTTTATGACAATGACCATATTTGACTATATCATGGGATATTTGGGATAAAACAAACGCCTGCGGTTATACGGCGTTAGCAATATCTCTTACAAAAAGTAATTTTGTTGATGTTGTGCGTCTTGCAGACATCCAATATGTCCTCAATCCTTAGGAGATGCCATCCATAATGTTTCAATTAACAGATCCAGCATGAAACTGATGCCACTGTGACCAGACTCATTCCCGGACACATTGTATATCATTGATAACGGCTGCATAGGGGCGCCGGATAATGCCGCTTTCCACATGTATAACACTCTGTGGATGAAGAAAGAACATAAGCAGAGATTATAACAGCGTGGCTGCTGGGTAGTAACGCGGAGGCAATGATGAGTTTTTAATCTATGATTTGTTTCTGTGTTCGTGAAGATGATTTTCTATTCCTGAGAAACCTCATCGCTGGCAGGAGGCATCTCAAGGCCTTTTACTAACATGGCATCAATACTGCAGCCTTATACACACATATAAAAACAGGACGCTCATAGATGGTTCACTTGTGTTCAGAGTAACCAGTAGTGACACAGGGGTACATTTACTAAGGGTCGTGTTTTCCTGAGTTTAAACATGATTGGCAGTGCTGGGATGGGATGCAGTCACAATGCTGGCTGCTCTGATACCGGCAGTCGTAATACCGACGCAGGGATCCCGACGCCCATCAGAATTCCAATGCTGGAACTCAGAAAGGGCCTACTGACACAGTAAGTATACCTGACAGTTTAAGATTAGGGCCGAGGGAGAGGGAGTTAGGTTTAGACTCCAGAGGGGGGTTAGGGTTAGGCTGCGGGGTTGGGTGGGTGGGGGTGATAGGGTTAGGCTGCGAGGGGGGGCGGGGGGGGGGAGTAGTTAAGGTTAGGCTGTGGGGGAGGGGGGAGGGAGTTAGAGTAGGCTGTGGGGTTGGGGGGGAGGGAGTTAGGGTTAGGCTGCGGGGGTGGGGAGTTAGGGTTAGGCTGCAGGAAGGGTTAGGGTTAGACACCCCTGGGGTAGGTTAGGGTCACTCTGGGGGGGAGTGAGGGTTAGGTTTAGGCACCTCCGGGGGGGAGGTTAGGGTTAGGCTGTGGGAACAGGGGGTTAGGGGGTAGGGCAGGGGGGAGAACTTCTCAACCTCACCCTATTCAGGGTTTCCATCCTTGGGATCCCGGCGTCAGTGTTATGACCGCTGGGATCCCAAGCGCCGGCATTACATACTGAATCCGCTGGGATACGTGAGAGTTTTTAAAGCTCAAGCACTCAAATTTACTAAGAATGTTGTTTTACAGAATCGTGTTTTCCGATGGCGTATGCAGTCGTGTTCAGTCGTGTTTAATAGTGTGCGTTCAGTCGTGTTTAATAGTGTGTGTTCAGTCGTGTTTACTATTAGTAGTGTGCGTTCAGTCGTGTTTAGTAGTGTGCGTTCAGTCGTGTTTAATAGTGTGCGTTCAGTCGTGTTTAATAGTGTGCGTTCAGTCGTGTTTAGTAGTGTGCGTTCAGTCGTGTTTAGTAGTGTGTTCAGTCGTGTTTAGTAGTGTGCGTTCAGTCGTGTTTAATAGTGTGCGTTCAGTCGTGTTTAGTAGTGTGCGTTCAGTCGTGTTTAATAGTGTGTGTTCAGTCGTGTTTAATAGTGTGCGTTCAGTCGTGTTTAGTAGTGTGCGTTCAGTCGTGTTTAATAGTGTGCGTTCAGTCGTGTTTAATAGTGTGCGTTCAGTCGTGTTTAGTAGTGTGCGTTCAGTCGTGTTTAATAGTGTGCGTTCAGTCGTGTTTAGTAGTGTGTGTTCAGTCGTGTTTAGTAGTGTGCGTTCAGTCGTGTTTAATAGTGTGCGTTCAGTCGTGTTTAATAGTGTGCGTTCAGTCGTGTTTAGTAGTGTGCGTTCAGTCGTGTTTAGTAGTGTGCGTTCAGTCGTGTTTAGTAGTGTGCGTTCAGTCGTGTTTAATAGTGTGCGTTCAGTCGTGTTTAATAGTGTGTGTTCAGTCGTGTTTAGTAGTGTGCGTTCAGTCGTGTTTAGTAGTGTGCGTTCAGTCGTGTTTAATAGTGTGCGTTCAGTCGTGTTTAGTAGTGTGCGTTCAGTCGTGTTTAATAGTGTGCGTTCAGTCGTGTTTAATAGTGTGCGTTCAGTCGTGTTTAGTAGTGTGCGTTCAGTCGTGTTTAATAGTGTGTGTTCAGTCGTGTTTAGTAGTGTGCGTTCAGTCGTGTTTAATAGTGTGCGTTCAGTCGTGTTTAATAGTGTGCGTTCAGTCGTGTTTAGTAGTGTGCGTTCAGTCGTGTTTAATAGTGTGTGTTCAGTCGTGTTTAGTAGTGTGCGTTCAGTCGTGTTTAGTAGTGTGCGTTCAGTCGTGTTTAATAGTGTGCGTTCAGTCGTGTTTAGTAGTGTGCGTTCAGTCGTGTTTAATAGTGTGCGTTCAGTCGTGTTTAGTAGTGTGCGTTCAGACGTGTTTAATAGTGTGCGTTCAGTCGTGTTTAGTAGTGTGCGTTCAGACGTGTTTAATAGTGTGTGTTCAGTCGTGTTTAATAGTGTGCGTTCAGTCGTGTTTAGTAGTGTGCGTTCAGTCGTGTTTAATAGTGTGCGTTCAGTCGTGTTTAGTAGTGTGCGTTCAGTCGTGTTTAATAGTGTGTGTTCAGTCGTGTTTACTATTAGTAGTGTGCGTTCAGTCGTGTTTAATAGTGTGCGTTCAGTTGTGTTTAATAGTGTGTGTTCAGTCGTGTTTAGTAGTGTGCGTTCAGTCGTGTTTAATAGTGTGCGTTCAGTCGTGTTTAGTAGTGTGCGTTCAGTCGTGTTTAATAGTGTGTGTTCAGTCGTGTTTAGTAGTGTGCGTTCAGTCGTGTTTAATAGTGTGCGTTCAGTCGTGTTTAATAGTGTGCGTTCAGTCGTGTTTAGTAGTGTGTGTTCAGTCGTGTTTAGTAGTGTGCGTTCAGTCGTGTTTAGTAGTGTGCGTTCAGTCGTGTTTAATAGTGTGCGTTCAGTCGTGCTTAGTAGTGTGCGTTCAGTCGTGTTTAATAGTGTGCGTTCAGTCGTGTTTAATAGTGTGCGTTCAGTCGTGTTTAGTAGTGTGCGTTCAGTCGTGTTTAATAGTGTGCGTTCAGTCGTGTTTAATAGTGTGCGTTCAGTCGTGTTAAGTAGTGTGCGTTCAGTCGTGTTTAATAGTGTGCGTTCAGTCGTGTTTAGTAGTGTGCGTTCAGTCGTGTTTAATAGTGTGTGTTCAGTCGTGTTTAATAGTGTGCGTTCAGTCGTGTTTAATAGTGTGCGTTCAGTCGTGTTTAATAGTGTGCGTTCAGTCGTGTTTAGTAGTGTGCGTTCAGTCGTGTTTAATAGTGTGTGTTCAGTCGTGTTTAGTAGTGTGCGTTCAGTCGTGTTTAATAGTGTGCGTTCAGTCGTGTTTAGTAGTGTGCGTTCAGTCGTGTTTAATAGTGTGCGTTCAGTCGTGTTTAGTAGTGTGCGTTCAGTCGTGTTTAATAGTGTGCGTTCAGTCGTGTTTAGTAGTGTGCGTTCAGTCGTGTTTAATAGTGTGCGTTCAGTCGTGTTTAGTAGTGTGCGTTCAGTCGTGTTTAATAGTGTGCGTTCAGTCGTGTTTAATAGTGTGCGTTCAGTCGTGTTTAATAGTGTGCGTTCAGTCACGTTTAATAGTGTGCGTTCAGTCGTGTTTGTGCCTGATTTGTAAAGTCTTGCCTGCGAGCAGGGTGTTTGAGAAAGCCTGCACAGATCACACTGTGTGTAAGAGTAAGCCGCGTACACACTGCAGCGTCAGGCGTTCGTTCTGACATTGGAACGAATGCCCTTGAGGCCAGATTCTGTGTACACACTAGAACGACTCTAATGAAGGTTGGAACGATCGTGCTCCGTCCTTTATTAGCATAAACATGGCCGCTAGCGATAACACTAGGTTAGAAGTGCAGCACATCAAATCTAGCGTCCACTGCGTGAGCGTGCAATCACCCGTGTACACTGAGAGATGGGGGATATTTGTTGTTCTGAAACAGCATTAAACAGGAAAAAATGTGTGCACCCCCCCCCCCCCCAGCATAACCAGCCCCGGGCTCTTTGAGTCGACCCTGGCTCAAAAAATACGGGGAACAAAATGTATTGGGGTCTCCCATATTTCATGAGCTATAGCTGGGCTCCACTAGCAGGGGGTAATGCCGAAGCATTCACCCTCCGAACTTGTTAGCCCAGGCTGGGGATTCCTGAGGAAGTAGAGACCCCCCAGTAAAGGGGTCCCCCCTCTCCAGAGTCCCCCAGGCCTGGGATGAAGCGCGTGGCTATATGACACACCCCTGGGCTGTGGGGGCAGAGCTGATTACTTTTCAGTGAAAGTTAGGAGGAGGCAGCAACGTCGGCAGTGTGGGGGGCATGGCGTGGCGGATGTGGGCGGGTATGGGAGCGTGATGATGCAATCACGTCCTCATAGCCCCGCCCCCACTATTACCGATTCAACGCAAATTGCGTCATCGGGAAGTGGACAGCTGCGGCTATTTAACTTGCATCTGTGATGGACAGCCACTGCTCCAAACAGAGTGGTGCTGGAGGCCGTCAGCAGTTTCTGTTCCCTCTGATTGGCTGGGAGTCAGGAAGCTGCAAGCAGCATGATAACATACACAGTGAGCGACAGCGTCAAATGGGCAGCCGCCAGCCGGGTGTCTCCAGCTTCCTGGGTGGTCGGGAGCACCACCCGATTTTCTGCAGTCTCCAGGCCCACTGAAATTTCATCTCTCTGTATCCAAATTTGGATACATGTGTAGACTTAAAGCATCTGGGTCCACCTCTTAAGGCCCCTGCATTTTGCAAATTCCCTTTTAAATGTAGCTTTTATAAGCCGGCGCTTAGTGAACAGACCCCTGGGTTGTTGAGTAACCTGACCCATAGACCAGTTCTGCTTCTGTGCTGAGTTGATCGCTCGCTGTCGATTTTCACGGCGTAGCGATCATGTGAAAAAACGGCATTTCTGCGCATGCGTATGCACCGCAATGCGCATGCGCAACGTACGGGTACAAAGCTCTTTGTGGTTGTGCTCAGGTTCTAGCAAAGTTTTTCTTCACACTGACGGCCGCAATAATATTGACAGGAAGGGGGCGTTACTGGGTGTCAACTGACCGTTTTCAGGGAGTGTTTGCAAAAACGCAGGTGTGTCTAAAAAAACGCAGTCGTGGCTGAGCGTTCGCTGGGCGGGTGTATGACGTCAAATCCGGACACGAATAGGCTGAAACTGGACAAACTGTTTTTGTAGAGCTCGGCTGCACATGCGTTCGCACTTCTGCTAAGCTAAAATACACTCCCCAGTGGGCGGCGGCATAGCGTTTGCACGGCTGCTAAAACTAGCTAGCAAGCGATCAACTCAAAATGACCCCCATAGTCACTATCCTCTAACCGGGAGGCGGTCAACATCCCGCTGGACGGGATCCCGGCGGTCGAAATACCGACGCCGGAATCCCGACCGCCACAATCCCGACATATTCTCCCTCCGTGGGTGTCCACGACACCCATAGAGGGAGAATATAATAGCGTGCCGAGCATAGCGAGGCACCGAGCCCGCAAGGGGCTGCTTTCCGCTCGCCACCCCTGTCGGGATTGTGCGGTCGGGATTCTGGCGTCGGCATTTCGACCGCCGGGATCCCGTCCAGCAGGATTACGTACTGATCCCCTCTAACCTTCTGTTTGAACTCTCTTGGGACCCAGTAGAAAAGTCCCATTTCTATGGTGTCAAGCATCAGTGTCATCGCAGAATACTGACAGGAATCCGCCACATATGTAGGGGTGCTATAATGCTGAATTAGTTTTGGTTGCACCGCTGTATGACAACAATGGGACTAATTCAGACCTGATCGCAGCAGCAAATTTGTTAGCTAATGGGCAAAACCATGTGCAGTGCAGGTGTGGCAGATGTAACATGTGCAGAGGGAGTTAGATTTGGGTGGGGTGTGTTCAAACTGAATTTGCAGTGTAAATTGCAGTGTGAAAATAAAGCTGCCAGTATTTACCCTGCACAGAAATGAAATAACCCACCCAAATCTAACTCTCTCTGCACATGTTACATCTGCCCCCCCGCAGTGCACATGGTCTTGCCCATTAGCTAACAAATTCGCTGCTGTGATCAGGCCTCAATTAGGCCCAATGTCATGCAGCCTCAGTGCCCAGAGTATATAGTATAAACTAAAATTAACCAATAACATGCATTTAATTGTACACAAATATTGGCGTAGTTTTTAAATGAATAAAAAAAGTCAGTTATGATATTGCCATTGTTGAAACGTCAACATATGCAGAATATCAATGTTCACAGTGTCAACATCTGAAATGTCAACATCTGAAATGCCGACATTCTCAGAATGCCTACATTTAGGGTTAGTCTGTGGGACTGGAGAGTTAGGGTTAGGCTGCGGGACTGGAGAGTTAGGGTTAGGCTGCGGGACTGGAGAGTTAGGGTTAGTCTGCGGTACTGGAGAGTTAGGGTTAGGCTGCGGGACTGGAGAGTTAGGGTTAGGCTGCGGGACTGGAGGGTTAGGGTTAGGCTGCGGGACTGGAGAGTTAGGGTTAGTCTGTTGGACTGGAGAGTTAGGGTTAGGCTGTGGGACTGGAGAGTTAGGGTTAGGCTGCGGGACTGGAGAGTTAGGGTTAGTCTGAGGGACTGGAGAGTTAGGGTTAGTCTGAGGGACTGGAGAGTTAGGGTTAGGCTGCAGGACTGGAGAGTTAGGGTTAGGCTGCGGGACTGGAGAGTTAGGGTTAGTCTGTGGGACTGGAGAGTTAGGGTTAGGCTGTGGGACTGAAGAGTTAGGGTTAGTCTGCGGGACTGGAGAGTTAGGGTTAGTCTGCGGGACTGGAGAGTTAGGGTTAGGCTGCGGGACTGGAGAGTTAGGGTTAGGTTGCGGGACTGGAGAGTTAGGGTTAGGCTGTGGGACTGGAGAGTTAGGGTTAGGTTGCGGGACTGGAGAGTTAGGGTTAGGCTGTGGGACTGGAGAGTTAGGGTTAGGCTGTGGGACTGGAGAGTTATGGTTAGGCTGCGGGACTGGAGAGTTAGGGTTAGGCTGCTGGCGGCAATGATAGGGTTAGGCTGTGGGAGCGGAGGTTAGGGTTAGGTACTAAGGGGGTTAGGGGTTAGCATTACTGTAGGGTCATCCTGAACTCTCCATCAGCTGACCACCAGACCCGGAAGACTCCGCTGGGCCTGCCGAACAAGGAAAGTTGCCGCTGGACCACCATGAACATTTTGTCGCGATTCTAAAGTCAACATGATGAATTGTGGTGTGGTCCATGTCGACATTACAATTATGTTGGCATGATAAATGTGTCCAAATATACTCAACCTTGGGTGAGGAAAATAGGGTTGACAGTAACTAGGTTGACAGTCATTAGGTTGACCACTGTTGGTCAACAGTGACTAGGTCGACACCTAAAATAGGTCAACACTGTCATTAGGTTGACATGTAAAAAGATCGACGTGAGTTTTTGAGAGGAAAAAATGGTGTTCTTTTCTTCGTAAAGTGATGGGGAACCCCAAATAGTGCACCGTATCCCCTCACATGGCTCGCTTCACTCACCATGCTTCGGGCAAGGTGCCTCGCTCCACTACCGCTGTGCACGGCACCGGTTACTATTCCCAATCGTAGTCCATGTGGATCGTAAAGTATGAAAAAGCCCCAAAATTTTTAAAAATGTGAAAAACTCATGTCGACCTATTCATGTGTCGACCTTTACCATCTCGACCTACTGACTAGGTTGACCTATTGACCATGTCGACCTACTGCATGTCGACTAATAGTGGTCAACCTAAAGACCGGATCCCCTCAACCCCATCCTAACAACTCCAAAATATGGAATCAATAATCACCAGTGCATTATGGGTGTTTTCCTTTGAATGTGCCATTCCACCCTCAGATAACCTTACCTGACTGCTCATTCCCCTGGCAACTTCTCCTATAGACAGTGATTTATCTTACAAGCTTCCTTCTGTGCCTTTCAGTCATATCTTTACATCATAGGGAGGAGTATTCTCTTTTGTTGCTCCAGAGTATGACTCGGAGATGGTCTGTTTCTGATGTACAGAGCGCAGCAGAACTGCGTCGTATCCAAGAGTAACAGGGTTACACAACATTTAATAATTGCTGCATTAGGACATGTGCAGGACGGTTCTTTGCTGAGCCCATAACTGTTCTTTTTAATTGTTTTTATTATTTTCATGAATATTTAAAAGTTAGTCTCATATTATTTCAACTCTTTACCTTCATTTAGTCTTCTGTGTAAGACCGCTGAAATCCAGATGTTTGCATGGAAGGCCTGACAATCGTTACGCTAGAACTATTGATCTGGATTTAATAAATACACATGTTCTTTCAAGACATAAGCCAGTCACATCTATTATCACGTCTGACATTCTCCTCTATTGCTCTTCCATTATTCATTGTTGTCTGTGGGTTTTTTTTTGTCTCCCAAAGACATAATTATTGACGATATTCTGGAAATTGGTTATTCCTGCATACGAAGTCACTTGTTGGCTATAAAAGTGGCATTAATCAAGTGTTTGTACATCAGTGTTTGTGTTTGGGGTCATCAGACCATTATTTCCGCATTGAGACATCCTTACAGCCGGTCACTTAAACAATTCAGCCAAGTCCTCTGACAAATTCATTTTACAGCTGCCAGGTTTCTGTAAGGGACCATATGCAAGGCTCGTCTTCCACTAACTATGCTATAATTAATCAGTACAAGGATGTATCTGTAGGTTTCTACAACCTGATGTCAGAGTGAGGACGTTTATTTATTTATTCGGTTACTTATATAGCGCCAGCGTATTGCGCTTTGCAATAGGGAAGATTGGAAATTCCAATTTGTGGGAAGATGTGATTTAAGTTTTGGGAGTTGTTGTTCATTGAAATGGCATGACCTGGGATTGGAGATGGAGTGGGGTTGGAGTATGGGAATAGGATAGAAAGGCATCATGCTCTTTGTGAGAGACGGGGAAGAAGGGTGCACAGTAGGGAAGGTGAGACTGGTGGTAAAGTTGGTTTTGCAAGGAGGGGTGTAGTGTGCATGGAGAAAGGAGACAGATGATAATGTGAGAATGAGCAATGTGTGCCGCTAATCACTGTATGACAGTGATTAGCGGCAGCAGCAAAACTAAATTCAGATTGGTGCACTGGTTAGCCGCCAATGGTCAATGGTTTTCCCATTGATGGTGTCAATCTGATAGTTCTCCACCATCAAAGGGATTTTTCTGTACTCTGCTCTAGAGTATGCTAAACCCACGGCTCCTTCCTTGATTGGCCTACTGCCTGACATTCCCAACTAGAGGGACGGCCATAGATAAGTGCAAAGCATTGATGGTTTAATGCCATCGGTGGTAACCACCTATGGCTCCATCAATGGTGACTGTGAGGATATTGGGTTCAAAATCACTCAGTCACGGTGGTAGATGAAAACCAACAGTGGTTTATTGAACAGAATGGGTTATAAACAGCTCAGCACACTTCTGTGATCCAATTCTACACGACAATCCCTCCTGGAGCTCCTGACAGAACATTACTTCTTAGTCAGTCTCCTGCCTCTCTCTCACCTTCTGTCTCACCTCCCCTGTTTGCTATTATCAAGCCTTTGTCTTTTCTACAATAAGGCGACACCCCCAGACAGTTTCACATGCCCAGGCATGTCCCCTAGGCCACAATAGATGTTAACTAAAGTAACCTTACTTAATCTGATTGTGTGGCCTGGAATCCATTGTGTGGGGAAGAATGAGGGGGGTGTATGGCCTGACATCTGAGACTGGCTGTATCTACACAACAGCAAACACACAGGTTATCTGATCAGTCATATTGGGAAAACATTATTTTACAAACTATAACACAATAACCATTACATTCATATATATACATTGAAAACATAACTGTACCCTTGTAACAATAACATCATACAATATAATACAATATTGCCTAACATAGAACTAATAACATATTGGCAATTGGTGAAGTCCATGTATAGGACCAGGGCTAGGAAAGTAACCACGTGTCTTTTACCACTGTGCGACACGACACGCTGGCTGTGTCATCACATGTCGTCACATTACCTTCCCCTACTTTCTCGCCCTGTGTCCTAAGTAGCTGAAGCTTGCTGAGCGCAGTGATGCTCTTCTACATCAGACAGTCTGTGCCCCATCATAACAATGACTGGCTGGTTTCTCTTGTGGGTCTGGTGGTTTTTGGGAATAGCACTTTACAGTTTGTACGGAGCCCACCAGCGTCCCAGGTCCAAAGTCTGTGGTAATTGTCATGAGGCTTGTGTGGGAATTTCTTTCCCCGGTCTGGTGGGTGTGTGGCCCACAGTACATAACTCAATACAGTCTTACCAGGGTCTGGTGGAAACGTGATCAGCAGTACATAGTTCTTGTATTTCCCCCCGGTGTCCCATCCAAATACATTAATCAAAGTCCCCTTTGTAGAGAGCCGCTGGGTTGGGGTAACAGCATGTGCAACAGTGTAATTCAGTAAGTCCAATAACTGCACCTGGGGACTTAATAATTCCCCTACACCCAACTGGGTAACCTCACATTTCAAATAGTCACAATTTTCCTCCATAAACAAAATCTGATCTCTGCGGCCCTCACTCTCCCTCCCCAACCATGTATTCCCTGGGAACCCCACTTCCATCACCTCTGGTGCATCAGGACAGTGGCTTCCCTCCCCCAAACATGAACCACGGGTATGGTAATTGTCAGGGCACAATGGGGATTCCTTCATGCCAGAAGTTTCTTCTGTGCTATCCTGGGTAAATGCTTCCTCCAGCCTGGCTAGCTGGGTAAATTGTGGGATCCTACTCTGAGTCTTGTATGCTTTGGCCTGGAGTACAATCTGCTCAGCTTCCTTGTGTGTATCCACCAACTCGACCATCGTTGTACTGGAACATGGATGTAGGTTCACCGGGACAGTGGCATTACCTTCTCCATTCACTGCTACATGTACTGGCTGACCACCATTGTCCTGGTTAGAGTCAGTCATTTCACCTTGCAC
Source organism: Pseudophryne corroboree (assembly GCF_028390025.1). NCBI lineage: Eukaryota > Metazoa > Chordata > Amphibia > Anura > Myobatrachidae > Pseudophryne > Pseudophryne corroboree. The sequence continues at coordinate 358,648,461 of NC_086454.1, read as the reverse complement.
ACAATGCCAGTCCAAAACACATTCAGGTGCCCTAGAGTAGAGCAACATGTTCCCTTCCAGTTCCTGAGCTGATGCTATTTTCACCAGGTCTGATACCTGGATTTTCTCTGAGTCACAGGGAAGATTCTGGCATTCAGACTGCAGCTCCTTACCATCAAGTTCACTGAATGAGAACAGACCTCCAGAATCTTCTGGGAGAGATGCAATTGCTGGAGATACACTGGGCCCTTCCTGAACATCCTTTTCTGATAAAATAACTGGGGCAGCCATGAACATAGCTTCACAATAGGCCTCCCTCAGCCGAATATGCTGATCAGCCTGAAGTGAGACCCTGTCTGCACTAGCCATGCTTATAGTTGGGACATTGCCACCTACTGCTGCCCTCGCAGAGATCTCCTCTTCCACCTCTGCCAATGGGAAGGCATAGTGCATCTTCTCCTGGGGTGTTTGGATGACAGACCCCACTTCCTTCTCATTTTCAGTAGCCTCCCCCAAACACAACACTGTAAATGGCTCAATAGCCAGGACTGGTTGGTGCTCACCTGAAGGATTCCCTTGGAGGCTCTGTTGCTCAAGTGGTGGTCGGGTGATAGTGGCAACTTCTTCCTCAATGTCTCGCTGGCACTCTGGGATGGTTTCTATATCCTCCAAGCCTGCAAATGGCCAGTTGTAACACAGCTCAGGCCGGTCACTGAGTGTTTCACTGTGACATTCCCCCAGGGACAAGAGAACGGGTTGCAGACAGTGCTTCCTTGCATCCACCTGGTCAAGGTCGTTCTTTTCCAGTGTAACATACTGGGCAGACAGTTCTTGACACTCTCTCACTAAGTCCTCATCCTCCATCTCAGCAAAAGGGAAGTTGTAGTGCAGTTCCTCCTGGGGTGCCTGGATTGTGCTCACTGCTGTCTTCACTTCGTGTGCTTCCTTCCGTATAGACCACTGGGCAACTTCTTCCCTTGGGTATGGGAGAAGCTGTTGCAGGTGGTGCCTTTCCGCATCCACCCTGTAACACTGGTCTCGCCATGCTGGGGTATCCAGGGGCCCCCGATCCAATGCCACTTCCTCTGGCTCTGTCCGGGAAGGCAATTTACTCTGCACTTGCCCTTCCGTCTCTGTATATTGTATCCTTTGTGTCATTTGGGCCACTGTGGCGATCACTTCCTCCCTGAATTCCTCAAACTCTGGCTCCCCCAGCAGATTCCATGTGGCTGCTTCACTTCTGCAGTGCATGAACGCATTCCCCAGATGACACAACTTGTCCTGTATGCTGGATACTCTCCACCTGCTGATTTCCCACTGAGCTTCATTCCAGTACTCCCAAATGTACTGCATCTTGGTAACTATACATAACAGATCCGGCTTCTCAGCCTGCCGATATGCTGACAAACTTCCAACCACAAGCTCCACTGCCCTGGTTCCATTACTGGTCTCCTCCGCTGAGGCCTCGACCATATCCTCCTCTTCCTCCTTATCACAAGGGTGCTCAACGTCCCATTGAGCCAGTTTTCCAATTAGGGATTCCTTGGTATCCACTGTATTAAACTCAATCCGTCTTGCTCGACAGAGGTCCTGTAGTTGATCCTTCTTGCTGTAACGGTAGCATAGCGGGGCGGAATCCATTGCCTGCTGTGGTTTATACCTTTCTGCTGGTGTCTTGAGTGATCCCACTGCTGCCGCCAAATGTGAGGATATTGGGTTCAAAATCACTCAGTCACGGTGGTAGATGAAAACCAACAGTGGTTTATTGAACAGAATGGGTTATAAACAGCTCAGCACACTTCTGTGATCCAATTCTACACGACAATCCCTCCTGGAGCTCCTGACAGAACATTACTTCTTAGTCAGTCTCCTGCCTCTCTCTCACCTTCTGTCTCACCTCCCCTGTTTGCTATTATCAAGCCTTTGTCTTTTCTACAATAAGGCGACACCCCCAGACAGTTTCACATGCCCAGGCATGTCCCCTAGGCCACAATAGATGTTAACTAAAGTAACCTTACTTAATCTGATTGTGTGGCCTGGAATCCATTGTGTGGGGAAGAATGAGGGGGGTGTATGGCCTGACATCTGAGACTGGCTGTATCTACACAACAGCAAACACACAGGTTATCTGATCAGTCATATTGGGAAAACATTATTTTACAAACTATAACACAATAACCATTACATTCATATATATACATTGAAAACATAACTGTACCCTTGTAACAATAACATCATACAATATAATACAATATTGCCTAACATAGAACTAATAACATATTGGCAATTGGTGAAGTCCATGTATAGGACCAGGGCTAGGAAAGTAACCACGTGTCTTTTACCACTGTGCGACACGACACGCTGGCTGTGTCATCACATGTCGTCACAGTGACAAAGCATAGTTAACCTACCAACGGTCATTGCTAATAGGAAGCTTCAGTCTCCAGACCACCTCTATCTTGGATGACTGTTGGGTCTTCTTATTCCCCACCCCCAGCTCTCCTCCTCCTTTATTCTCCCCCTGCTTCCATTGTTACCACTGTGCCAGATTGTTGCACAGAAGTTTCCCATGTGTGTCTCTAACCCCCTTCCCCATATGTGTTTTTGACCATTCCCTCTTTAAGTGTGCCTGTGATGCCCCTCCACAAGTGTTCCTCTAATCACTCCCTCCACATGTGTTCCTCTGACCCCCCCCTTCCCATATATGCCTCTGACCGCCCTCCCCATGTGCGTCTCTGACCACTCCCTCATTAATCGTGTCTATGGCACCCCAACCCATGTGTACCTCTAACCACTCCCTTCCAATATCTTCCTCTAATCGCAATCTCATGTGTGCCATTGACCTACTATCTCTATGTGGGCCTCACACCACTCCTTCCTCATGTGTCCTCATGTGCCGTTGTTTTGAATTTCTTTGAAGGTTGGGATGATGCGTGTTTCCAGTTTATGGATGCTTGCTTCCTCTCCGGTGTCACATGGTGTACCCGCCTCTAACAATACTCTGTTCTCCTGGTACCGCGTCAAGTGCACGAGAGGCAATCCCATCCTATTGGTTTTGTGAACGTCTGTCAGCTGATTCAGTACCCAGCATGGACAACACCCCAGTTGGTCATGAACAATGTTCTGCATAGAGTACCCACTGAGATGTTCAGTTCATCAGCAATATCACTCAAATGCGTCTATCCTCCTGAATCAGACCTTCAATGTGGCACCCGTGGTGGATGTGATTGGCTGGTCGGAGCGCTGCGTTTCCTGCCATTATCAAAGGGAGTGCACCAAACCCAAACCAGTCTCCGTGACATGACGTTATTATCACCGTACACCTGGACACCTCCGTGTGTGACTGTTTCCTCCAGCCCCGCCATCTTACACCTGATGCTGGGACACTATGACTGATATGAGACGCAGTCTAATGGCCGCGAGGGGAAGCCGTGGTCTACCTGCTCTGGCCTGCTGGGAAATAAGAATGAAATAGGGAACATTACACACGTGAGAGGTCTTGTTATCTTACTTATTAAACCACCCTTGTATTATTTTGCTGTAATAAATATATTATTATTTTTCCAGCATTGAGATAGTTGTCACAAGATAAGTTTTTATGTTGGACTAACTTGAATCTTGGTTATCCAAAGCCAACATCAAAGACTGTCCAAGGGATAAACAGCAGCAGAACAAATAACATTTTAGAACGAATAGAAAGGCAAAATGCCCACTATGTACAGTGTATCACTCAGACAGCCTTTGCTTAATATCCCTAAATGGACAAAAATAGGTCGTTATTCTGATTTACAGAGAGGTGAATAGAGATAAATGTGCGGGACAGTAACTTTTTTATTGAAAGGCGTCGCCCAGTGCTAAGGCGGGATGAGTGTAATTGTAGCAGCCAGTGTGTGCCAGCGACTTACAGTATTTACCGATATGTCCAAGAGAGAATTAGCAGTACCCTCCTACATATTTCAGTTTATCTATCCATTCCTCTATCTTTAGTTTCCTCTCTTCATCCTTATTATAGTGTACCTGCTATATACCTGTGCTTTGCTTCAGAATTTCAAGTATTTCGGAGCGTATAACTTTAATTTTGAAGGACTTCCTGGTAAACTAATAAGACTTACAACAGGAAATGCTCCGCCCGCTGTTGCCAATCTTTGTCAGACCGCACCTCCAGGCGAGACTTCCCCGGATTGATGTTGTCAAAAGGTTGGCACTGAGGAGAATAATCCGCCTCCTTCTCTTACCCGACCCTCCCCTGATGCTGCCCTGCTCAGTGCTGTAACTGCTGGTGCTGAGGAAAATAATCTGCCTCCTTCTCTGCCCCGTCCCGCCTCTGATGCTGCCCTGCTCAGTGCTGTAACTGCTGGTGCTGAGGAGAATAATCCGCCTCCTTCTCTGCCCCGTCCCGCCTCTGATGCTGCCCTGCTCAGTGCTGTACATGCTGGTGCTGAGGAGAATAATCTGCCTCCTTCTCTACCCCGTCCCACCTCTGATGCTGCCCTGCTCAGTGCTGTAACTGCTGGTGCTGAGGAGAATAATCCGCCTCCTTCTCTGCACCGTCCCGCCTCTGATGCTGCCCTGCTCAGTGCTGTAACTGCTGGTGCTGAGGAGAATAATCCGTCTCCTTCTCTGCCCTGTCCCTTCTCTGATGCTGCCCTGCTCAGTGCTGTAACTGCTGGTGCTGAGGAGAATAATCCGCCTCCTTCTCTGCCCCGTCCCGCCTCTGATGCTGCCCTGCTCAGTGCTGTAACTGCTGGTGCTGAGGAAAATAATCCGCCTCCTTCTCTGCCCCGTCCCGCCTCTTATGCTGCCCTGCTCAGTGCTGTACATGCTGGTGCTGAGGAAAATAATCTGCCTCCTTCTCTGCCCCATCCCGCCTCTGATGCTGCCCTGCTCAGTGCTGTAACTGCTGGTGCTGAGGAGAATAATCCGCCTCCTTCTCTGCCCCGTCCCGCCTCTGATGCTGCCCTGCTCAGTGCTGTACATGCTGGTGCTGAGGAGAATAATCTGCCTCCTTCTCTGCCCCGTCCCGCCTCTGATGCTGCCCTGCTCAGTGCTGTACATGCTGGTGCTGAGGAGAATAATCTGCCTCCTTCTCTACCCCGTCCCACCTCTGATGCTGCCCTGCTCAGTGCTGTAACTGCTGGTGCTGAGGAGAATAATCCGCCTCCTTCTCTGCCCCGTCCCGCCTCTGATGCTGCCCTGCTCAGTGCTGTAACTGCTGGTGCTGAGGAGAATAATCCGTCTCCTTCTCTGCCCTGTCCCTTCTCTGATGCTGCCCTGCTCAGTGCTGTAACTGCTGGTGCTGAGGAGAATAATCCGCCTCCTTCTCTGCCCCGTACCGCCTCTGATGCTGCCCTGCTCAGTGCTGTACATGCTGGTGCTGAGGAAAATAATCCGCCTCCTTCTCTGCCCCGTCCCGCCTCTGATGCTGCCCTGCTCAGTGCTGTAACTGCTGGTGCTGAGGAGAATAATCCGCCTCCTTCTCTGCCCCGTCCCGCCTCTGATGCTGCCCTGCTCAGTGCTGTACATGCTGGTGCTGAGGAGAATAATCCGCCTCCTTCTCTGCCCCGTCCCGCCTCTGATGCTGCCCTGCTCAGTGCTGTACATGCTGGTGCTGAGGAGAATAATCCACCTCCTTCTCTGCCCCGTCCCGCCTCTGATGCTGCTCTGCTCAGTGCTGTAACTGCTGGTGCTGAGGAGAATAATCCGCCTCCTTCTCTGCCCCGTCCCGCCTCTGATGCTGTCCTGCTCAGTGCTGTACATGCTGGTGCTGAGGAGAATAATCTGCCTCCTTCTCTGCCCCATCCCGCCTCTGATGCTGCCCTGCTCAGTGCTGTAACTGCTGGTGCTGAGGAGCATAATCCGCCTCCTTCTCTGCCCTGTCCCGCCTCTGATGCTGTCCTGCTCAGTGCTGTAACTGCTGGTGCTGAGGAGAATAATCCACCTCCTTCTCTGCCCTGTCCCCCCTCTGATGCTGCCCTGCTCAGTGCTGTAACTGCTGGTGCTGAGGAGAATAATCTGCCTCCTTCTCTACCCCGTCCCACCTCTGATGCTGCCCTGCTCAGTGCTGTAACTGCTGGTGCTGAGGAGAATAATCCGCCTCCTTCTCTGCCCCGTCCCGCCTCTGATGCTGCCCTGCTCAGTGCTGTAACTGCTGGTGTTGAGGAGAATAATCCGCCTCCTTCTCTGCCCCGTCCCGCCTCTGATGCTGTCCTGCTCAGTGCTGAACATGCTGGTGCTGAGGAGAATAATTTGCCTCCTTCTCTGCCCTGTCCCGCTTCTGATGCTGCCCTGCTCAGTGCTGTAACTGCTGGTGCTGAGGAGAATAATCCGCCTCCTTCTCTGCCCCGTCCCGCCACTGATGCTGCCCTGCTCAGTGCTGTAACTGCTGGTGCTGAGGAGAATAATCCGCCTCCTTCTCTGCCCCGTCCTGCCTCTGATGCTACCCTGCTCAGTGCTGTAACTGCTGGTGCTGAGGTGAATAATCCGCCTCCTTCTCTGCCCCGTCCCACCTCTGATGCTGTCCTGCTCAGTGCTGTAACTGCTGGTGCTGAGGAGAATAATCCGACTCCTTCTCTGCCCCGTCCTGCCTCTGATGCTGCCCTGCTCAGTGCTGTACATGCTGGTGCTGAGGAGAATAATCCGCCTCCTTCTCTGCCCCGTCCTGCCTCTGATGCTGCCCTGCTCAGTGCTGTAACTGCTGGTGCTGAGGAGAATAATCCGCCTCCTTCTCTGCCCCGTCCCGCCTCTGATGCTACCCTGCTCAGTACTATAACTGCTGGTGCTGAGGAGAATAATTTGCCTCCTTCTCTGCCCTGTCCCGCTTCTGATGCTGCCCTGCTCAGTGCTGTAACTGCTGGTGCTGAGGAGAATAATCCGCCTCCTTCTCTGCCCCGTCCCGCCTCTGATGCTGCCCTGCTCAGTGCTGTAACTGCTGGTGCTGAGGAGAATAATCCGCCTCCTTCTCTGCCCCGTCCTGCCTCTGATGCTGCCCTGCTCAGTGCTGTAACTGCTGGTGCTGAGGAGAATAATCCGCCTCCTTCTCTGCCCCGTCCCACCTCTGATGCTGCCCTGCTCAGTGCTGTAACTGCTGGTGCTGAGGAGAATAATCTGCCTCCTTCTCTGCCCCGTCCCCCATCTGATGCTGCCCTGCTCAGTGCTGTACATGCTGGTGCTGAGGAAAATAATCCGCCTCCTTCTCTGCCCCGTCCCGCCTCTGATGCTGACCTGCTCAGTGCTGTACATGCTGGTGCTGAGGAAAATAATCCGCCTCCTTCTCTGCCCCGTCCCGCCTCTGATGCTGCCCTGCTCAGTGCTGTAACTGCTGGTGCTGAGAAGAATAATCCGCCTCCTTCTCTGCCCCGTCCCGCCTCTGATGCTGCCCTGCTCAGTGCTGTAACTGCTGGTGCTGAGGAGAATAATCCGTCTCCTTCTCTGCCCTGTCCCTTCTCTGATGCTGCCCTGCTCAGTGCTGTAACTGCTGGTGCTGAGGAGAATAATCCGCCTCCTTCTCTGCCCCGTCCCGCCTCTGATGCTGTCCTGCTCAGTGCTGTACATGCTGGTGCTGAGGAGAATAATCTGCCTCCTTCTCTGCCCCATCCTGCCTCTGATGCTGCCCTGCTCAGTGCTGTAACTGCTGGTGCTGAGGAGCATAATCCGCCTCCTTCTCTGCCCTGTCCCGCCTCTGATGCTGCCCTGTTCAGTGCTGTAACTGCTGGTGCTGAGGAGAATAATCTGCCTCCTTCTCTACCCCGTCCCACCTCTGATGCTGCCCTGCTCAGTGCTGTAACTGCTGGTGCTGAGGAGAATAATCCGCCTCCTTCTCTGCCCCGTCCCGCCTCTGATGCTGCCCTGCTCAGTGCTGTAACTGCTGGTGTTGAGGAGAATAATCCGCCTCCTTCTCTGCCCCGTCCCGCCTCTGATGCTGTCCTGCTCAGTGCTGAACATGCTGGTGCTGAGGAGAATAATCCTCCTCCTTCTCTGCCCCATCCCGCCTCTGATGCTGCCCTGCTCAGTGCTGTACATGCTGGTGCTGAGGAGAATAATTTTCCTCCTTCTCTGCCCTGTCCCGCTTCTGATGCTGCCCTGCTCAGTGCTGTAACTGCTGGTGCTGAGGAGAATAATCCGCCTCCTTCTCTGCCCCGTCCCGCCACTGATGCTGCCCTGCTCAGTGCTGTAACTGCTGGTGCTGAGGAGAATAATCTGCCTCCTTCTCTGCCCCGTCCTGCCTCTGATGCTACCCTGCTCAGTGCTGTAACTGCTGGTGCTGAGGTGAATAATCCGCCTCCTTCTCTGCCCCGTCCCACCTCTGATGCTGTCCTGCTCAGTGCTGTAACTGCTGGTGCTGAGGAGAATAATCCGACTCCTTCTCTGCCCCGTCCTGCCTCTGATGCTGCCCTGCTCAGTGCTGTACATGCTGGTGCTGAGGAGAATAATCCGCCTCCTTCTCTGCCCCGTCCTGCCTCTGATGCTGCCCTGCTCAGTGCTGTAACTGCTGGTGCTGAGGAGAATAATCCGCCTCCTTCTCTGCCCCGTCCCGCCTCTGATGCTACCCTGCTCAGTACTATAACTGCTGGTGCTGAGGAGAATAATTTGCCTCCTTCTCTGCCCTGTCCCGCTTCTGATGCTGCCCTGCTCAGTGCTGTAACTGCTGGTGCTGAGGAGAATAATCCGCCTCCTTCTCTGCCCCGTCCCGCCTCTGATGCTGCCCTGCTCAGTGCTGTAACTGCTGGTGCTGAGGAGAATAATCCGCCTCCTTCTCTGCCCCGTCCTGCCTCTGATGCTGCCCTGCTCAGTGCTGTAACTGCTGGTGCTGAGGAGAATAATCCGCCTCCTTCTCTGCCCCGTCCCACCTCTGATGCTGCCCTGCTCAGTGCTGTAACTGCTGGTGCTGAGGAGAATAATCTGCCTCCTTCTCTGCCCCGTCCCCCATCTGATGCTGCCCTGCTCAGTGCTGTACATGCTGGTGCTGAGGAAAATAATCCGCCTCCTTCTCTGCCCCGTCCCGCCTCTGATGCTGCCCTGCTCAGTGCTGTACATGCTGGTGCTGAGGAAAATAATCCGCCTCCTTCTCTGCCCCGTCCCGCCTCTGATGCTGCCCTGCTCAGTGCTGTAACTGCTGGTGCTGAGAAGAATAATCCGCCTCCTTCTCTGCCCCGTCCCGCCTCTGATGCTGCCCTGCTCAGTGCTGTAACTGCTGGTGCTGAGGAGAATAATCCGTCTCCTTCTCTGCCCTGTCCCTTCTCTGATGCTGCCCTGCTCAGTGCTGTAACTGCTGGTGCTGAGGAGAATAATCCGCCTCCTTCTCTGCCCCGTCCCGCCTCTGATGCTGCCCTGCTCAGTGCTGTACATGCTGGTGCTGAGGAAAATAATCCGCCTCCTTCTCTGCCCCGTCCCGCCTCTGATGCTGCCCTGCTCAGTGCTGTACATGCTGGTGCTGAGGAAAATAATCTGCCTCCTTCTCTGCCCCGTCCCGCCTCTGATGCTGCCCTGCTCAGTGCTGTAACTGCTGGTGCTGAGGAGAATAATCCGCCTCCTTCTCTGCCCCGTCCCGCCTCTGATGCTGCCCTGCTCAGTGCTGTACATGCTGGTGCTGAGGAGAATAATCTGCCTCCTTCTCTGCCCCGTCCCGCCTCTGATGCTGCCCTGCTCAGTGCTGTACATGCTGGTGCTGAGGAGAATAATCTGCCTCCTTCTCTACCCCGTCCCACCTCTGATGCTGCCCTGCTCAGTGCTGTAACTGCTGGTGCTGAGGAGAATAATCCGCCTCCTTCTCTACCCCGTCCCGCCTCTGATGCTGCCCTGCTCAGTGCTGTAACTGCTGGTGCTGAGGAGAATAATCCGTCTCCTTCTCTGCCCTGTCCCTTCTCTGATGCTGCCCTGCTCAGTGCTGTAACTGCTGGTGCTGAGGAGAATAATCCGCCTCCTTCTCTGCCCCGTCCCGCCTCTGATGCTGCCCTGCTCAGTGCTGTACATGCTGGTGCTGAGGAAAATAATCCGCCTCCTTCTCTGCCCCGTCCCGCCTCTGATGCTGCCCTGCTCAGTGCTGTACATGCTGGTGCTGAGGAAAATAATCTGCCTCCTTCTCTGCCCCGTCCCGCCTCTGATGCTGCCCTGCTCAGTGCTGTAACTGCTGGTGCTGAGGAGAATAATCCGCCTCCTTCTCTGCCCCGTCCCGCCTCTGATGCTGCCCTGCTCAGTGCTGTACATGCTGGTGCTGAGGAGAATAATCTGCCTCCTTCTCTGCCCCGTCCCGCCTCTGATGCTGCCCTGCTCAGTGCTGTACATGCTGGTGCTGAGGAGAATAATCTGCCTCCTTCTCTACCCCGTCCCACCTCTGATGCTGCCCTGCTCAGTGCTGTAACTGCTGGTGCTGAGGAGAATAATCCGCCTCCTTCTCTGCCCCGTCCCGCCTCTGATGCTGCCCTGCTCAGTGCTGTAACTGCTGGTGCTGAGGAGAATAATCCGTCTCCTTCTCTGCCCTGTCCCTTCTCTGATGCTGCCCTGCTCAGTGCTGTAACTGCTGGTGCTGAGGAGAATAATCCGCCTCCTTCTCTGCCCCGTCCCGCCTCTGATGCTGCCCTGCTCAGTGCTGTAACTGCTGGTGCTGAGGAGAATACTCCGCCTCCTTCTCTGCCCCGTCCCGCCTCAGATGCTGCCCTGCTCAGTGCTATACATGCTGGTGCTGAGGAAAATAATCCGCCTCCTTCTCTGCCCCGTCCCACCTCTGATGCTGCCCTGCTCAGTGCTGTACATGCTGGTGCTGAGGAAAATAATCTGCCTCCTTCTCTGCCCCGTCCCGCCTCTGATGCTGCCCTGCTCAGTGCTGTAACTGCTGGTGCTGAGGAGAATAATCCACCTCCTTCTCTGCCCCGTCCCGCCTCTGATGTTGCCCTGCTCAGTGCTGTAACTGCTGGTGCTGAGGAGAATAATCCACCTCCTTCTCTGCCCCGTCCCGCCTCTGATGCTGCCCTGCTCAGTGCTGTACATGCTGGTGCTGAGGAGAATAATCTGCCTCCTTCTCTACCCCGTCCCACCTCTGATGCTACCCTGCTCAGTGCTGTAACTGCTGGTGCTGAGGAGAATAATCCGCCTCCTTCTCTGTCCCTTCCCGCCTCTGATGCTGCCCTGCTCAGTGCTGTACATGCTGGTGCTGAGGAGAATAATCCACCTCCTTCTCTGCCCCGTCCCACCTCTGATGCTGCCCTGCTCAGTGCTGTAACTGCTGGTGCTGAGGAGAATAATCCGCCTCCTTCTCTGCCCCGTCCCGCCTCTGATGCTGCCCTGCTCAGTGCTGTAACTGCTGGTGCTGAGGAGAATAATCCGCCTCCTTCTCTGCCCCGTCCCGCCTCTGATGCTGTCCTGCTCAGTGCTGAACATGCTGGTGCTGAGGAGAATAATCTGCCTCCTTCTCTGCCCCGTCCCACCTCTGATGCTGCCCTGCTCAGTGCTGTAACTGCTGGTGCTGAGGAGAATAATCCGTCTCCTTCTCTGCCCCGTCCTGCCTCTGATGCTGCCCTGCTCAGTGCTGTAACTGCTGGTGCTGAGGAGAATAATCCGTCTCCTTCTCTGCCCCGTCCAGCCTCTGATGATACCCTGCTCAGTACTATAACTGCTGGTGCTGAGGAGAATAATTCGCCTCCTTCTCTGCCCTGTCCCGCTTCTGATGCTGCCCTGCTCAGTGCTGTAACTGCTGGTGCTGAGGAGAATAATCCGCCTACTTCTCTGCCCCGTCCCGCCTCTGATGCTGCCCTGCTCAGTGCTGTAACTGCTGGTGCTGAGGAGAATAATCCGCCTCCTTCTCTGCCCCGTCCTGCCTCTGATGCTGCCCTGCTCAGTGCTGTAACTGCTGGTGCTGAGGAGAATAATCCGTCTCCTTCTCTGCCCCGTCCTGCCTCTGATGATACCCTGCTCAGTACTATAACTGCTGGTGCTGAGGAGAATAATTCGCCTCCTTCTCTGCCCTGTCCCGCTTCTGATGCTGCCCTGCTCAGTGCTGTAACTGCTGGTGCTGAGGAGAATAATCCGCCTACTTCTCTGCCCCGTCCCGCCTCTGATGCTGCCCTGCTCAGTGCTGTAACTGCTGGTGCTGAGGAGAATAATCCGCCTCCTTCTCTGCCCCGTCCTGCCTCTGATGCTGCCCTGCTCAGTGCTGTAACTGCTGGTGCTGAGGAGAATAATCCGTCTCCTTCTCTGCCCCGTCCTGCCTCTGATGCTGCCCTGCTCAGTGCTGTAACTGCTGGTGCTGAGGAGAATAATCCGCCTCCTTCTCTGCCCCGTCCCGCCTCTGATGCTGCCCTGCTCAGTGCTGTAACTGCTGGTGCTGAGGAGAATAATCCGCCTCCTTCTCTGCCCCGTCCTGCCTCTGATGCTGTCCTGCTCAGTGCTGAACATGCTGGTGCTGAGGAGAATAATTTGCCTCCTTCTCTGCCCTGTCCCGCTTCTGATGCTGCCCTGCTCAGTGCTGTAACTGCTGGTGCTGAGGAGAATAATCCGCCTCCTTCTCTGCCCCGTCCTGCCACTGATGCTGCCCTGCTCAGTGCTGTAACTGCTGGTGCTGAGGAGAATAATCCGCCTCCTTCTCTGCCCCGTCCTGCCTCTGATGCTACCCTGCTCAGTGCTGTAACTGCTGGTGCTGAGGAGAATAATCCGCCTCCTTCTCTGCCCCGTCCCGCCTCTGATGCTGCCCTGCTCAGTGCTGTAACTGCTGGTGCTGAGGAGAATAATCCGCCTCCTTCTCTGCCCCGTCCCGCCTCGGATGCTGTCCTGCTCAGTGCTGAACATGCTGGTGCTGAGGAGAATAATTTGCCTCCTTCTCTGCCCTGTCCCGCTTCTGATGCTGCCCTGCTCAGTGCTGTAACTGCTGGTGCTGAGGAGAATAATCCGCCTCCTTCTCTGCCCCGTCCCGCCACTGATGCTGCCCTGCTCAGTGCTGTAACTGCTGGTGCTGAGGAGAATAATCCGCCTCCTTCTCTGCCCCGTCCTGCCTCTGATGCTACCCTGCTCAGTGCTGTAACTGCTGGTGCTGAGGTGAATAATCCGCCTCCTTCTCTGCCCCGTCCCACCTCTGATGCTGTCCTGCTCAGTGCTGTAACTGCTGGTGCTGAGGAGAATAATCCGACTCCTTCTCTGCCCGGTCCTGCCTCTGATGCTGCCCTGCTCAGTGCTGTACATGCTGGTGCTGAGGAGAATAATCCGCCTCCTTCTCTGCCCCGTCCTGCCTCTGATGCTGCCCTGCTCAGTGCTGTAACTGCTGGTGCTGAGGAGAATAATCCGCCTCCTTCTCTGCCCCGTCCCGCCTCTGATGCTGTCCTGCTCAGTGCTGAACATGCTGGTGCTGAGGAGAATAATTTGCATCCTTCTCTGCCCTGTCCCGCTTCTGATGCTGCCCTGCTCAGTGCTGTAACTGCTGGTGCTGAGGAGAATAATCCGCCTCCTTCTCTGCCCCGTCCCGCCACTGATGCTGCCCTGCTCAGTGCTGTAACTGCTGGTGCTGAGGAGAATAATCCGCCTCCTTCTCTGCTCCGTCCTGCCTCTGATGCTACCCTGCTCAGTGCTGTAACTGCTGGTGCTGAGGTGAATAATCCGCCTCCTTCTCTGCCCCGTCCCACCTCTGATGCTGTCCTGCTCAGTGCTGTAACTGCTGGTGCTGAGGAGAATTATCCGACTCCTTCTCTGCCCCGTCCTGCCTCTGATGCTGCCCTGCTCAGTGCTGTACATGCTGGTGCTGAGGAGAATAATCCACCTCCTTCTCTGCCCCGTCCTGCCTCTGATGCTGCCCTGCTCAGTGCTGTAACTGCTGGTGCTGAGGAGAATAATCCGCCTCCTTCTCTGCCCCGTCCCGCCTCTGATGCTGCCCTGCTCAGTACTATAACTGCTGGTGCTGAGGAGAATAATTCGCCTCCTTCTCTGCCCTGTCCCGCTTCTGATGCTGCCCTGCTCAGTGCTGTAACTGCTGGTGCTGAGGAGAATAATCCGCCTCCTTCTCTGCCCCGTCCCGCCACTGATGCTGCCCTGCTCAGTGCTGTAACTGCTGGTGCTGAGGAGAATAATCCGCCTCCTTCTCTGCCCCGTCCTGCCTCTGATGCTGCCCTGCTCAGTGCTGTAACTGCTGGTGCTGAGGAGAATAATCCGCCTCCTTCTCTGCCCCGTCCCGCCTCTGATGCTGCCCTGCTCAGTGCTGTACATGCTGGTGCTGAGGAAAATAATCCGCCTCCTTCTCTGCCCCGTCCCGCCTCTGATGCTGCCCTGCTCAGTGCTGTACATGCTGGTGCTGAGGAAAATAATCCGCCTCCTTCTCTGCCCCGTCCCGCCTCTGATGCTGCCCTGCTCAGTGCTGTAACTGCTGGTGCTGAGGAGAATAATCCGCCTCCTTCTCTGCCCCGTCCCGCCTCTGATGCTGCCCTGCTCAGTGCTGTAACTGCTGGTGCTGAGGAGAATAATCCGTCTCCTTCTCTGCCCTGTCCCTTCTCTGATGCTGCCCTGCTCAGTGCTGTAACTGCTGGTGCTGAGGAGAATAATCCGCCTCCTTCTCTGCCCCGTCCCGCCTCTGATGCTGCCCTGCTCAGTGCTGTACATGCTGGTGCTGAGGAAAATAATCCGCCTCCTTCTCTGCCCCGTCCCGCCTCTGATGCTGCCCTGCTCAGTGCTGTACATGCTGGTGTTGAGGAAAATAATCTGCCTCCTTCTCTGCCCCGTCCCGCCTCTGATGCTGCCCTGCTCAGTGCTGTAACTGCTGGTGCTGAGGAGAATAATCCGCCTCCTTCTCTGCCCCGTCCCGCCTCTGATGCTGCCCTGCTCAGTGCTGTACATGCTAGTGCTGAGGAGAATAATCCGCCTCCTTCTCTGCCCCGTCCCGCCTCTGATGCTGCCCTGCTCAGTGCTGTACATGCTGGTGCTGAGGAGAATAATCTGCCTCCTTCTCTACCCCGTCCCACCTCTGATGCTGCCCTGCTCAGTGCTGTAACTGCTGGTGCTGAGGAGAATAATCCGCCTCCTTCTCTACCCCGTCCCGCCTCTGATGCTGCCCTGCTCAGTGCTGTAACTGCTGGTGCTGAGGAAAATAATCCGTCTCCTTCTCTGCCCTGTCCCTTCTCTGATGCTGCCCTGCTCAGTGCTGTAACTGCTGGTGCTGAGGAGAATAATCCGCCTCCTTCTCTGCCCCGTCCCGCCTCTGATGCTGCCCTGCTCAGTGCTGTACATGCTGGTGCTGAGGAAAATAATCCGCCTCCTTCTCTGCCCCGTCCCGCCTCTGATGCTGCCCTGCTCAGTGCTGTACATGCTGGTGCTGAGGAAAATAATCTGCCTCCTTCTCTGCCCCGTCCCGCCTCTGATGCTGCCCTGCTCAGTGCTGTAACTGCTGGTGCTGAGGAGAATAATCCGCCTCCTTCTCTGCCCCGTCCCGCCTCTGATGCTGGCCTGCTCAGTGCTGTACATGCTGGTGCTGAGGAGAATAATCTGCCTCCTTCTCTGCCCCGTCCCGCCTCTGATGCTGCCCTGCTCAGTGCTGTACATGCTGGTGCTGAGGAGAATAATCTGCCTCCTTCTCTACCCCGTCCCACCTCTGATGCTGCCCTGCTCAGTGCTGTAACTGCTGGTGCTGAGGAGAATAATCCGCCTCCTTCTCTGCCCCGTCCCGCCTCTGATGCTGCCCTGCTCAGTGCTGTAACTGCTGGTGCTGAGGAGAATAATCCGTCTCCTTCTCTGCCCTGTCCCTTCTCTGATGCTGCCCTGCTCAGTGCTGTAACTGCTGGTGCTGAGGAGAATAATCCGCCTCCTTCTCTGCCCCGTCCCGCCTCTGATGCTGCCCTGCTCAGTGCTGTAACTGCTGGTGCTGAGGAGAATACTCCGCCTCCTTCTCTGCCCCGTCCCGCCTCTGACGCTGCCCTGCTCAGTGCTGTACATGCTGGTGCTGAGGAAAATAATCTGCCTCCTTCTCTGCCCCGTCCCACCTCTGATGCTGCCCTGCTCAGTGCTGTACATGCTGGTGCTGAGGAAAATAATCTGCCTCCTTCTCTGCCCCGTCCCGCCTCTGATGCTGCCCTGCTCAGTGCTGTAACTGCTGGTGCTGAGGAGAATAATCCGCCTCCTTCTCTGCCCCGTCCCGCCTCTGATGCTGCCCTGCTCAGTGCTGTACATGCTGGTGCTGAGGAGAATAATCTGCCTCCTTCTCTACCCCGTCCCACCTCTGATGCTGCCCTGCTCAGTGCTGTAACTGCTGGTGCTGAGGAGAATAATCCGCCTCCTTCTCTGTCCCTTCCCGCCTCTGATGCTGCCCTGCTCAGTGCTGTACATGCTGGTGCTGAGGAGAATAATCCACCTCCTTCTCTGCCCCGTCCCACCTCTGATGCTGCCCTGCTCAGTGCTGTAACTGCTGGTGCTGAGGAGAATAATCCGCCTCCTTCTCTGCCCCGTCCCGCCTCTGATGCTGCCCTGCTCAGTGCTGTAACTGCTGGTGCTGAGGAGAATAATCCGCCTCCTTCTCTGCCCCGTCCCGCCTCTGATGCTGTCCTGCTCAGTGCTGAACATGCTGGTGCTGAGGAGAATAATCTGCCTCCTTCTCTGCCCCGTCCCACCTCTGATGCTGCCCTGCTCAGTGCTGTAACTGCTGGTGCTGAGGAGAATAATCCGCCTCCTTCTCTGCCCCGTCCCGCCTCTGATGCTGCCCTGCTCAGTGCTGTAACTGCTGGTGCTGAGGAGAATAATCCGTCGCCTTCTCTGCCCCGTCCTGCCTCTGATGCTGCCCTGCTCAGTGCTGTAACTGCTGGTGCTGAGGAGAATAATCCGTCTCCTTCTCTGCCCCGTCCTGCCTCTGATGCTGCCCTGCTCAGTGCTGTAACTGCTGGTGCTGAGGAGAATAATCCGTCTCCTTCTCTGCCCCGTCCTGCCTCTGATGATACCCTGCTCAGTACTATAACTGCTGGTGCTGAGGAGAATAATTCGCCTCCTTCTCTGCCCTGTCCCGCTTCTGATGCTGCCCTGCTCAGTGCTGTAACTGCTGGTGCTGAGGAGAATAATCCGCCTACTTCTCTGCCCCGTCCCGCCTCTGATGCTGCCCTGCTCAGTGCTGTAACTGCTGGTGCTGAGGAGAATAATCCGCCTCCTTCTCTGCCCCGTCCTGCCTCTGATGCTGCCCTGCTCAGTGCTGTAACTGCTGGTGCTGAGGAGAATAATCCGTCTCCTTCTCTGCCCCGTCCTGCCTCTGATGCTGCCCTGCTCAGTGCTGTAACTGCTGGTGCTGAGGAGAATAATCCGCCTCCTTCTCTGCCCCGTCCCGCCTCTGATGCTGCCCTGCTCAGTGCTGTAACTGCTGGTGCTGAGGAGAATAATCCGCCTCCTTCTCTGCCCCGTCCTGCCTCTGATGCTGCCCTGCTCAGTGCTGTAACTGCTGGTGCTGAGGAGAATAATCCGCCTCCTTCTCTGCCCCGTCCCGCCTCTGATGCTGCCCTGCTCAGTGCTGTAACTGCTGGTGCTGAGGAGAATAATCCGCCTCCTTCTCTGCCCCGTCCCACCTCTGATGCTGCCCTGCTCAGTGCTGTAACTGCTGGTGCTGAGGAGAATAATCCGCCTCCTTCTCTGCCCCTTCCCGCCTCTGATGCTGCCCTGCTCAGTGCTGTAACTGCTGGTGCTGAGGAGAATAATCCGCCTCCTTCTGTGCCCCGTCCCGCCTCTGATGCTGCCCTGCTCAGTGCTGTAACTGCTGGTGCTGAGGAGAATAATCCGCCTCCTTCTCTGCCCCGTCCCGCCTCTGATGATGCCCTGCTCAGTGCTGTAACTGCTGGTGCTGAGGAGAATAATCCGCCTCCTTTTCTACCCCGTCCCGCCTCTGATGCTGCCCTGCTCAGTGCCGTAACTGCTGGTGCTGAGGAGAATAATCTGCCTCCTTCTCTGCCCCGTCCCGCCTCTGATGCTGTCCTGCTCAGTGCTGTAACTGCTGAGACGACAGGACAAGCTCAGCCCGCTGTATGTTACATATGTTCGGTTTGCAGGGATAGGCTGACTCTATAATAAAGGGCCCTAGGTCTCCTTGCTTAGCTTCTCGCTCTGCTTCGGGCTCCTCCTTTGAGGTAAAAGTGTAAAGATTTTTGCACAACACTTAAGGCAGGCATGTCCAAAGTCCGGCCCGGGGGGCCAATTGTGGCCCTTTCTGACATTTCCACTGGCCCGCGGTCTTTGCTCACATTTCCTGTCTGCTCACATTTTCACCGGCCCACAGCCTCTGTGCAGCCGGCAGTGGGTGGAGCAATAGACGCGGGTCACCAGAGGTGGGACGCACAGTGAGGACAGCAGAGTCCAGTGGCGTCCCAGCAGCAGCTGATGGGGGGGCCCTGTGAGCGCGCATTTACCTTCCCAGGAGAGGCGGAAGGACTTTTTGGCTTTCTTGCTGTCTGGAGTGGGTGAGGGGGTGCCGGCCGCCTCTGTGAAGCTGTGAAGTTTTGCCGTCTTTCTGGTGAGTGTGCGGGTGGTGGGGGCAGGAGTGCTGGACGATGCTGCAGTATGCTGGAGGGAGGGGGCATTAGGGGTATTGCTACACTGTGTATGGGTGATTCTGGCAGCACTGCGGGGAGCATATAATGTATATCTGGCAGCACTGCTGGGGGCATATAATGTGTATCTGGCACTAGGAGCATTTGTGTATCTGACAGCATTGGGGGCATTGTGTATCTGGCAGCACTACTGGGGAGCATTTGTGTATCTACCAGCACTGCTGGGGCATTTGTGTATCTGGCAGCACTGCTGGGGGCATGTAATGTATATCTGGCAGCACTGCTGGGGGCATATACTGTATATCTGGCAGCACTGTGGTGGCATATAATGTGTATCTGGCAGCACTGTGGGGGCATATAATGTGTATCTGGCACTAGGGGCATTTGTGTATCTGGCAGCACTGGTGGCATTTGTGTATCTGGCAGCACTGCTGGGTGCATACTGTATAATGTGTATCTGGCAGCACTGTGGGGTCATTTGTGTATCTGGCAGCACTGCTGGGGGCATATAATGTGTATCTGGCAGCACTGATGGGGACATACCTTATAATGTGTATCTGGCAGCACTGTGGGGTCATTTGTGTATCTGGCAGCACTTCTGGGGGCATATAATGTGATTCTGGCCGCACTGTGGGGGCATATAATGTGTATCTGGCAGCACTGCTGGGGGCATATAATGTGTATCTGGCACTGGGGGCATTTGTGTATCTGGCAGCACTGTGGGGGCATAAAATGTGTATCTGGCACTGGGGGCATTTGTGTATCTTCAGCACTGGTGGCATTTGTGTATCTTGCAGCACTGATGGGGGGCATACTGTATAATGTGTATCTGGCAGCCTGTGGGGTCATTTGTGTATCTGGCAGCACTGCTGGGGGCATATAATGTGTATCTGACAGCACTGCTGGGTGCATACTGTATAATGTGTATCTGGCAGCACTGTGGGGTCATTTGTGTATCTGGCAGCACTGCTGGGGGCATATAATGTGAATCTGGCCGCACTGCTGGGGGCATATAATGTGTATCTGGCACTGGGGCATTTGTGTATCTGGCAGCACTGGGGGGCATTTGTGTATCTGGCAGCACTGCTGGGGGCATTTGTGTATCAGGCAGCACTGCTTGGGGCATTTGTGTATCTGGTCGGCCTCCACACATTTTCACCTCACCAAATCTGGCCCTCTTTGCTAAAAGTTTGGACACCCCTGACTTAAGGTCACTGGGAGAGCTGTCAGTTCCCTTTACACAGCAGATAAGCAGCTGTTGACTATCAAGCTTTCCTTTAATGTATTTAAGACTCAAAATATCTGTGTCTCCTTTCCTCCTATTGCTCTCTGAGAGGTTCACAATGTTTAGTTCAAGTGACAGGTTAACCTCTGATAATTGAGACACTACCCTCTCTTGACTGGAAACAGGTTAAGTACTTACATCTGAAATCTACATATACAGTATAAAAGGCAAATACCACTGACTCATCACAACATATCCTGTACCATAAAGCTGCACTTCCTTGCCAGTGGCAGTATTAGAGCAGTCCAATATTTAAATAGAGGAGCCACACTCAGCAATGTTTGACAGTGTTTAGGGGTGGAGGTTGATGTGGCTCCCATATTTGAATAATAGACTGCTCTGCAACTGCCACTGGCAAGAAGTCCAGGAACAGAGCATTGTGTCCTCCCCCCTCATCGACTTGGTATTCCCGGCACCATGCATTCTTTATAGCCCGGCTGGGTGGGCTCTCTTAACTCTCCACTATGAAGGGGAATTATCTCACCCCTTTTAACCCCTTTGTGGGAGGAATTTTGAAAAATCCCTTTTTAGTGGATGCCTACGTCACAAAAGCTACTGTCCAAATGTCAAGTTCCTAGTCCTAATGGTTCAGGAGATTTTGGGATGAGTCAGTGGTATAGATGGCTCCATCGCAGGTGTGCACTCCCGGTGTGACTAGGCCATCCGCCGGGAGTGTTGGCGGCCATGCATACACACTGAGCGATATGACGACTGTATCACTCAGTGACGTCACTCCGCGTACATATTGAGCTGCATGCACGGCTGATAATGAGGGTCATTAACGATGGGGTCGTGCATCGCTTGCCGTCACTGGCATACACACTTGCCGAGAAAGTGAACAACGTCGCTCAGGAAGGGTGGAAATTAGCGACGTTGTTTACTTTCTCGGCAAGTGTGTATGTACCTTTAGGGGGAGACTTGGAGAGAGATAAGGCATACTCTCCCGGAATGGCTGGGAGGCTCCTGAATATCAGGTGACGCTCCTGCCCCTCTGGGAAAGTGGGTAAGTGTTACAGAGTAAAGTGAGTGGTCCGATATTCACTATTCGCGATCAATCACGTCATTGTAGCCACGCCCCCCACTGCACAATCTCAGCATTGTATAGCGGGGGCGTGATTACAATGACGTGACTGCACAACTGCGCCCTCGCCCACATCCTCTTGCGCTGCATCACGCCCCCTATGCCAAACCACGCCCCCTGCATCGCCCACCGCTGTGCCGACCTACCAGAAAGTTGGCAACTATAAGATAAAGTGGAGACAGATAAAGTACTAACCAACCAGCTTCTAACTCTCATGTTACATACTGTGGGGTCTATGTACTAAGCCTTGGAGATAAAGTGGAGAGAGATAAAGTACCAACCAAACATTGTAATCACGCCCCCGCTATACAATGCTGAGATTGTACAGTAACATGACAGTGATGAGCTGATTGGGTGGAACTTTTGGGTCTGTTCATGAAACAGTGATAAGTGTGGAGAAGTGAGCCATTCGAGATCATCACTGAAGCAACATTTATAATTTGTATAATATAAAATTATACAGAGCAGCTGATTGGTTGCCATGGGCAACTTCTCCACTGGCTCACTTCTCCGCTCTTATCACTGCTTCATGAATAGACCCCTTTATCTCTCTAATAGACACATGTGTAGGAGCTGAGTTGGTACTTTATCTCTCATAACTTTATCACTGTCCAAGCCCTTAATGAATTAATGCATTTTCAGAGGGAGGGACTGTGAAGTGATAGTTTTACTCTTTCCACCTTTTGCTTTCCCATCTAGGCTCTGAGGGGTGTATGTAATAAGCCGTGGAGAGAGATAAAGTACCAACTAACCAGCTCCTGACTGTCATTTTTCAAACAGCCTTCAACATGGGAGGAGTTGATTGGCTGATACATTGTCCCTCATTCCGATTTGTTCGCTCGCTGCCGTTTTTCGCATCGATCAGGTTACTACTGCGCATGCGTATGCACCGCAATGCGCACGCGCGTCGTACGAGTACAAACAGCATCGTTGCTGTGCATTGCTTCTAGCGACTAATCCATTCTCACAACCGAAGGAGATTGTCAGGAAGAGGCGTTTGTGGGTGTCAACTGACCGTGTTCTGGGAGTGGTAGGGAAAACGCAGGCGTGTCCAGGCGTTTGCAGGGCGGGTGTCTGACGTCAGTTCGGGACTGGACAGGCTGAAGTGATCGCAGCGGCTGAGTAAGTTCGGACCTACTGAGAAACTGCACAAAATGTTTTCGTCCCGTTCGGCTGCACGTGCGATCGTACACTTGCAAAGCGAAAATACACTCCCCTAGAGGCGGCGACTATCTGATCACTGCAAAAAAATAGCTAGCAAGCGATCAACTCGGAATGAGGGCCATTATCTCTCTCCAAGGCTTAGTAAATAGACCCCTGTATCCTGTAAGGGGTCGGGCACTGTGGGTAGTAAATGAACCTTACTGTGATCTGGGAGGTACTGTAATAGTCATATTTCAGGTGACAAAATAAGAAATCCATATTATAATAGTTACATTTTTAATGAGAAATTAGCAAAGCAATTTGTTCTACTTTCAGATGTTATTGTGTTAGGAATATTAATGTGTGTCTATTTCTCTATTGTGTTGCTGAGTGTCGTCACGCACAGAAGCAGCAACACTGCCACCTGCAGCTGTAACGTTACATGGTGGCCGGGAGCGAGGCGATACAGGGAAATAAAGAAATAATAAAACAACGTTATTTAAGTTGATACGATGCATGTAAAATCATAATGATGTTATATTTTGTACAGCATATACTTCTGTGATGAATGACTATCTTTGAAACTGACAGCCTTATATACTCCAAGGGGTAGATCTACAAAAGCTTCCAAAACAGAGAAGTGGTGGTGTTGCCTATAGCAACCAATAAAATTCTAGGTATCATTTCTGCATTGCATTCTAGAAAATGATAGACGGGATCTGATTGGTTGCTATGGCCAATGGCACCACTTTTCTGTTTCAGAAGCTTTAGTAAATCTATGGATAGGTGCCGGACGACTCCTGATTGTTCGGGCTGTCCCGTGGACCAATGGAAGAGTGGCCGCATCTCCCACAACCTTCCAAGTGAAACGGGCAGGATGAGGAGATCATATAGGGAATTACGGTGTTGTATGCAGGGAGAGGGGCTACATGATGCATATTTGCACCTTGTAGCCCCGCCTTCTACCTGCAGACCCATGAATTGTGAGATTTTGGGGGCGGAGTCTAGTGAAAGCATCCAGAACAAAGAAGTGGCACTGTGCAACCAGCCCTGACTGAGAGCAGATACTAGAGATGTGCACCGGACATTTTTCGGGTTTTGTGTTTTGGTTTTGGGTTCGGTTCCGCGGCCATGTTTTGGATTCGGACGCGTTTTGGCAAAACCTCCCTGAAATTTTTTTGTCGGATTCGGGTGTGTTTTGGATTCGGGTGTTTTTTTTACAAAAAACTCTCAAAAACCGCTTAAATCATAGAATTTGGGGGTCATTTTGATCCCATAGTATTATTAACCTCAATAACCATAATTTCCACTCATTTTCAGTCTATTCTGAACACCTCACACCTCACAATTTTATTTTTAGTCCTAAAATTTGCACCGAGGTCGTTGGATAACTAAGCTAAGCGACCCAAGTGGCCGACACAAACACCTGGCCCATCTAGGAGTGGCACTGCAGTGTCAGACAGGATGGCAGATTTAAAAAATAGTCCCCAAACAGCACATGATGCAAAGAAAAAAAGAGGCGCACCAAGGTCGCTGGATGGCTAAGCTAAGCGACGCAAGTGGCCGACACATACACCTGGCCAGGGCCGGACTGGGACTAAAAATAGGCCCTGGCATTTTTGAAGCACACAGGCCCACCTCTGTGACTCCTCCCCTTACTATTCCTGACTCCTCCCACTTATTAGTTTATGTTCTTACAAATATAATTAATATTCTAACAACATACAGGCGTACATCATTCTCTATTAAAATATACACAACCAGTGGTTGAAGTGGAAATTTTGAAGTGGGGGTATGGAAATGTGAGGTTTGTAAGTAAGCGCGCGACGAAGGCGCGCGCGCTCCGGAAAAGGGGCGTGGTCACTCAAAGGGGGCGTGGCCTTCAGTGTAGTTTACCACACCATACACCCCTTGTACGCATTATGCACCACAATAGTAGGACCCCTTATACTATCTAGTACTGCTGCCCCTTTCACATTATACCACACAGTATGAGCCAAAATTCACATTACAGCACCCGGTATGAGCCGAAATTTACATTATATGCCCCCGATAGTGCAGTGCCAGGTATACAAATGCCCCCACAGTGCCAGGTATACAAATGCCCCCACAGTGCCAGGTATACAGATGCCCCCACAGTGCCAGGTATACAGATGACCCAACAGTGCCAGGTATACAAATGCCCCCACAGTGCCAGGTATACAGATGCCCCCACAGTGCCAGGTATACAGATGCCCCCACAGTGCCAGGTATACAAATGCCCCCACAGTGCCAGGTAAACAATTGCCCCCACAGTGCCAGGTATACAAATGCCCCCACAGTGCCAGGTATACAAATGCCCCCACAGTGCCAGGTATACAAATGCCCCCACAGTGCCAGGTATACAAATGCCCCCACAGTGCCAGGTATACAGATGCCCCCACAGTGCAAGGTATACAAATGCCCCCACAGTGCCAGGTAAACAATTGCCCCCACAGTGCCAGGTATACAAATGCCCCCACAGTGCCAGGTATACAAATGCCCCCACAGTGCCAGGTATACAGATGCCCCCACAGTGCAAGGTATACAAATGCCCCCACAGTGCCAGGTAAACAATTGCCCCCACAGTGCAAGGTATACAGATGCCCCCACAGTGCCATGTATACAGATGCCCCCACAGTGCCAGGTAAACAATTGCCCCCACAGTGCAAGGTATACAAATGCCCCACAGTGCCAGCCAATTGCCCCCACAGTGCCAGGTATACAATTGCCCCACAGTGCCAGCCAATTGCCCCCACAGTGCCAGGTATACAATTGCCCCCACAGCAGCCAGTGCTGCAGCTGCTTACCGCTGCTGCACTGCTGCTGCTGCTCCTCCTCCTCCGGGCTGTGAGGGACGGGGGTGAGAGTGCCGGGCGCCCGCCAGCGCGGCTGTGTCTGGCGCGGTAGCGTATAGCGTTCAAACCAGCCGCCGGTTCGTGAGCCAATCAGAGCTCGCGGACCGGCGGCTTCTGATTGGCTGCCGGTCCGCGAGCTCTGATTGGCTCACGAATCGGCGGCTGCTTTGAAGTCCGCTATACGCGCCGCGCCAGACACAGCCGTGCTGGCGGGCGCCCGGCGCTCTCACCCCCGTCCCTCACAGAGTCACAGCTCTCCAATCCTGACAGCTGAGACGCGCTGCCGCCGGACTGAGCGGCAGCGCGTCTCAGTGACCGCTGGACCGGCCCACGTGGCCATCGGCCCTTCTGGCATTTGCCAGAAGTGCCAGATGGCCAGTCCGGCCCTGCACCTGGCCCATCTAGGAGTGGCACTGCAGTTTTCTAACGAGAGGATGAGTTCTTCCATCCTCATGTGAAGCTGAACCACTAGCCATGAACATAGGCCAGGGCCTCAGCCGTTCCTTGCCACTCCGTGTCGTAAATGGCACATTGGCAAGTTTACGCTTCTCATCAGACGCTTTTAATTTGATTTTTGTGTCATTTTACTGAACTTTTGTTTTTTGGATTTGACATGCTCTCTACTATGACATTGGGCATCGGCCTTGGCAGATGACGTTGATGGCATTTCATCGTCTCGGCCATGACTAGTGGCAGCAGCTTCAGCACGAGGTGGAAGTGGATCTTGATCTTTCCCTATTTTACCCTCCACATTTTTGTTCTCCATTTTTTAATGTGTGGAATTATATGCCAGTAATATATCAATAGCAATGGCCTACTGTACCGTACTGCTATATATTATATACTGGTGGTCAGCAAAATTATGCACTGTCCTCCTACTATATATACTGCGCACAACAACTAAAATGCACCACAGGTATGGATGGATAGTATACTTGACGACACAGAGGTAGGTAGAGCAGTGGACTACTGTACCGTACTGCTATATATTATATACTGGTGGTCAGCAAAATTATGCACTGTCCTCCTACTATATATACTGCGCAAAACTTAAATGCACCACAGGTATGGATGGATAGTGTACTTGACGACACAGAGGTAGGTAGAGCAGTGGACTACTGTACCGTACTGATACAATACTGGTGGTCACTGGTCAGCAAAATTCTGCACTGTCCTCCTACTATATACTACAATGCAGAACAGATATGGAGCGTTTTTCTGGCAGAGAACCTAGATATTTTCAGCACACTGAGCACAAATATTTGCAAGCACACTGCACACAGATATTTGCAGCACACTGAACACAACTGAGAGAACGCTGCACACGTCCTCTCCCTATCATCTCCAATGCACGAGTGAAAATGGCGGTGACGCGCGGCTCCTTATATAGAATACGAATCTCCCGAGAATCCGACAGCGGGATGATGACGTTCGGGCGCGCTCGGGTTAACCGAGCAAGGCGGGAAGATTCGAGTCTGCCTCGGAACAGTGTAAAATGGGTGAAGTTCGGGGGGGTTCGGATTCCGAGGAACCGAACCTGCTCATCACTAGCAGATACTAAGATGAAGTTCAGACTGCAGAACACAGAAGTGGCGCTGTGCAGCCAGCCCTGACTGAGAGCAGATACTAAGATGAAGTTCAGGCTCCAGAACAAAGAAGTGGCACTGTGTAGCTGTTCCTGACTGAGAGCAGATGCTAAGATGAAGTTCAGCCTTTGGAACAAAGAATGGCACTGTGCAGCTGTCCCTGACTGAGAGCAGATACTAAGATGAAGTTTAGCCTACAGAACAAAGAAGTGGCACTGTGCAGCTGTCCCTGACTGAGAGCAGATACTAAGATGAAGTTCAGCCTCCAGAACAAAGAAGTGGCACTGTGCAGCCGTCCCTGACTGAGAGCAGATACTAAGATGAAGTTCAGGCTCCAGAACAAAGAAGTGGCACTGTGTAGCTGGTCCTGACTGAGAGCAGATGCTAAGATGAAGTTCAGCCTTTGGAACAAAGAAGTGGCACTGTGCAGCTGTCCCTGACTGAGAGCAGATACTAAGATGAAGTTTAGCCTACAGAACAAAGAAGTGGCACTGTGCAACTGGCCCTGACTGAGAGCAGATACTAAGATGAAGTTCAGCCTCCAGAACAAAGAAGTGGCACTGTGCAGCCATCCCTGACTGAGAGCAGATACTAAGATGAAGTTCAGGCTCCAGAACAAAGAAGTGGCACTGTGTAGCTGGTCCTGACTGAGAGCAGATGCTAAGATGAATTTCAGCCTTTGGAACAAAGAAGTGGCACTGTGCAGCTGTCCCTGACTGAGAGCAGATACTAAGATGAAGTTTAGCCTACAGAACAAAGAAGTGGCACTGTGCAGCTGTCCCTGACTGAGAGCAGATACTAAGATGAAGTTTAGCCTACAGAACAAAGAAGTGGCACTGTGCAGCTGTCCCTGACTGAGAGCAGATACTAAGATGAAGTTTAGCCTACAGAACAAAGAAGTGGCACTGTGCACCTGGTCCTGACTGAGAGCAGATACTAAGATGAAGTTCAGCCTGCAGAACAAAGAAGTGGCACTGTGCAGTAGTCGACAAATGCAGAATAAGAACAGCAAATATACTCCGGTCACCTATAATTTTCCATATTATACAAATGTGACCGTTAAACTTCTATGTGTAATGTGTTGTTCATTTAACAGCCGCACACCATTGTGCAGGCTAGGATCAGATGCTTCTATCTCCAACCCCAACAAAAACAGCAAAGTGACCTCCATTACACTAAATGCTGGGTTCTGATCCCGGTGTATATATATCATCCAGGCTAGACTGTATTAATACGGCTCTGCAGGGAAGCCTGGAAATAGTCTGCAGGAAGTGTAGGTCAGCAGGGAATATTAACAATGGTCACACAGTGATAGACTGTCTAGCACCACAGGGCCGGCTCTTCCCCCAGCTCCCTTTCCCAGCCAGATACAGTATACAGCCGACCAGCTTCTCACTGCCCTCTCCTCTATCAGAGAAGCAGCGATCGCTGTGAAGTCAGGCCAAGCCCCCCCGGTCGTTTTAGCAGCTGGAAATCCGAGATTGGATGGAAATTATGTGCGGCTGCTTCAATGGACTCTTTCATTATATATAAGAAAAGCAAAAAACATCAACTTGTTTTCAAATAAAAGACCACACTCTGACAACCAGCAGGGAAGTAGTTTACTATTTAAAGAACACATAATATAACAATATACAGTAGCTCCAGATTATTCCGCTGAGCTTTAAAAATCCTTTATAATAAAAGGATAAGGGCCAGATGCACTCAGCCTTAAAAAGTGATATAGTAGAGAGAGAGAGAGATAAAGTACCAGACAATCAGCACCTAACTGTCATTTTTCAAACACAGCCTGCGACATGGCAGTTAGGAGCTGATTAGCAAGTGCTTTATCACTGTCAACTTTAGCACTTTTCAAGGCTTAGGGGGTCATTCCGAGTTGATCGCTCGCTAGCTGCTTTTAGCAGCCGTGCAAACGCTATGCCGCCGCCCTCTGGGAGTGTATTTTAGCTTAGCAGAAGTGCGAACGAAAGGATCGCAGAGCGGCTACAAAATAATTTTGGGCAGTTTCAGAGTGGCTCCAGACTTACTCCTAGCTAGCGATGACTTCAGACTGTTCAGTTCCTGTTTTGACGTCACAAACACGCCCTGCGTTCGGCCAGCCATGCCTGCGTTTTTATCTGGCACGCCAGCGTTTTTTCACACACACCTCGAAAACGGTCAGTTACCACCCAGAAACGCCCTCTTCCTGTCAATCACTCTGCGGCCAGCAGTGCAACTGAAAAGCTTCGCTAGACCTTGTGTGATACTACATCGTTTGTTGTAATAGTACGACGCGTGTGCGCATTGCGCCGCATACGCATGCGCAGAAGTACTGATTTTTTGACTGATCGCTGCGCTGCGACCGAAATCTGCTAGCGAACAACTCGTAATGACCCTCTTAGTACATCTCCCCCTATTGCTGCTCCTTACCTCTATGGAGGGAATTCAAGTGTTTTGCGCACTGTCAGTCACTAGATGGTGCCCGACAGAACAATTCAAAACTGTTATGTTGTTCCGTCTTTTTGATGGGCTGGTAACCATTATTAAAATGAAAATGGGTATTACTAGACAGAAAAGTGAGAAGACGCTGCATGCTTCTTACACATACTGTACACAGTAGCTGATCTTGCTACGGGCACGCAGGATTTTGGCCCGGGGCGCCACCTTCCGTGGCAAGATTTGGTACTGGTGGTGCCCCTTGGTGCTGTGTGTTGAGCGATGATGGCATCGCGCACCACACGGCATTGTGGGAGCGGCACATAGACGCTAGGGGTCATAATTGACCTCTGGTGTCTATGCTGTGCTCAGTAGCGGATCTTGCCACGGGCAAGCAGGACTTTTGCCCGGGGCGCCGCCTTCCGGAGGGCGCCGCACCAGGGCAAGATCCGCTGCTGCTGTGCCCCCCGCTGCCCCCTGCTGCCGCTGCCCGCTGTGAAGGGGAAACTAGAGACGCGCACATTTGTAGCGCTCTGAAATGATGTGCGGTGCGCGATGACGTCATCGCGCACCGCACTTCATTTCAGAGCGCTACTAATGTACAGGGAGCATCATTTCAGAGCGCTACTAATGTACAGGGGGCGTAAATGACCACGCCCCCTGTATAAAGCCACGCCCCCTATTGCCGCCAGGGGCACAAAAAGCCCCTGAACCGGCCCTGGCTGTGCTATGGGAGAGCCATCATGAAGTCTCTCCCATAGATCCGAGGAGCGGCGCCGGCGACCGGAGACGGAGGACAGCAGTGGTCGGGAAACAGGAGCGGGGATGGTGAGTATTTTTTTTGATCGGCGCTACTGGGGACACAGTACAGGGGGCACAACTGCTGAGGGCACAGCTACGGGGGGCATAAATGACCACGCCCCTTCTCTGAAGCCACACCCCTGATCCGGCCCTGACTGTACAGCACAATATCAAATAAGGATTCAGCATTTTCTGGGGCTGGGCGCACTTATTAATCAATACACTGCCACATGTCTCAGGGTGTCCTATGGACTATGACTAATAATAACACACTTATCAGTGTTGGAAATATTTGTGTACAGTCCTTTATGGTTCTGGTATGAATGGTCGTCCATGTTAACCGTCCAACATTTTACACATAAAAATCGGTAAAAATTAGAAAAGGGGGCGTGGCCACGGGTAAAGGGGTTGTGGTCACGCCCCCTTTCCTATACTTTCAATGGAAGTTTGGAGAGCCAAAAATCGGTACAGACCATAAAAAAAAGGTACTGTACCTATTAAAAAGGGGCAGCTGGAGGGTATGGTCGACATTCATTAGGTCGACCACTATTGGCCTTTTCATGTGTCGACCTGTCCTGTCGACCATTTTCATTGACGGTCGACCTTAACATGGTCGACCATCCAAATGGATACCAGTCTTGAGGATGTAGTAGAGTCTACACCAGTGGATGCCATACAACTACGAGGCGCCCAGTTACTTAACCAGTAGCGTTGTTTTATAGTGATACTCGCCGTTCTCCCCGTTCTTCACACAGGAGTTTCTGATTGTCGCGGTTGTACATATAAATGACTGTTAAAAATTTGGAAACTCTATAGAGCTGTAAATTTGAGACGACTTACTGTAAGTAAATATGAATCCATGGTTCTTGGCGTTACCCGAGGAGCACCCGCAGCAGATATGGTAAAAAGTGATGGGACTATTTTTGTAGTTTATTAAATTCTACACACTGGAGGTGCAATCCAAATTTTGATCCAATTGTCCGTTTGGGCATTATCGTTCATGTTGCGTGAATGATAACGCCCAAACGGACAATCGGATTAAGCCACGCATCGGTAATAATGTCATTATGTCAACCCCCTAGGTAAGGGTTATTAAAATTCTTATTTCGTCATTTTCCTATTTCCCACCTGCAGAATACATATGTTAAATTTCATCTTCCTAACATATTGGGAAGTAAGAGAATTAGAGATCAGTCAGTCAGTCAGTCAGTCAGTCAGTCAGTCAGTCAGTCAGTCAGTGAGGGCTTATAGATAGATAGATAGATAGATAGATAGATAGATAGATAGATAGATAGATAGATAGATAGATAGATAGATAGAGCAGGTAAAGTACTCATTGTTATACACACTGGTAGGTGGAGGGGAGATTGGACAGAGGGGGGTGTCATACAGCTCAACAGTAGGTGAGTGTCTGTAGGTACCGGTGCAGTATACTAGAACAGCATATAAAGCAGCAGGTAATCAAAATGTATGTCTCAATGAAGCTAAGTTGAATACTACTGTCTTTTACTATGGCACTCTAACATAGTCTCAAGATGGCTCATCATTCATGCTTAGTAGTAACCTTGGTGGCCATCTTGGTATAGGCTATGAAGCTGCCCTGGAGGAGTAGCAATATGGAGTATCAACATCGTAATAGGTTTTTAAGCCATCAATGCCTTGTTGCATATTTTCATAGTGCATCACATATTATACTTATAGTTCAATATAAAGTGCTGTTTTTGCTAACATAAAAATCTGAAAGTACTAAATTTCAGATTTTTATGTTAGCAAAGACAGCACTTTATATTTCACTATAAAAATAGAAGGGGATCCGGTCTTTAGGTCGACAGTAAGTAGGTCGACACTGTTTATGTTGACCACTATTGGTCGACAGTAAGTAGGTCGATATGGTCGATAGGTCGACAGGGACTATAGGTTCACATTTTCTAGGTCAACATGACAAAAGGTCGACATGAGTTTTTCACATTTTCCCCCACATTTTTTTTAACTTTTTCATACTTTACAATCCACGTGGATCTCACTAGACAACAGTTTCAAGAAACATAGCTACAAGGGATCAACCAAAACATTAAACTTTAGAAAAGCTAAATTCAATATGCTGAGTCAGGTACTAAACGATATTGACTGGGAAGTTTTGTTTCATGGTAAGGACACATCGGAAATGTGGGTTGCTTTAAAGGGGATGCTGGATAGCAATATTCACAAATTCATTCCCATGGGCAGTAAATGCAGGAGTAATAAACACAAACCAATGTGGCTTAATAAGGAGGTCAAGAAAGAAATGGCTAAAAAGAGTGCTTTCAAAGCATTTAAATCAATTGGAGAGGAGGAATTATTCCAGTATTACAAGGAATGCAATAAAAGATGCAAAAAAGTAATAAGAACAGCTTAAATTGTAAATGAAAAGCAAATCGCTATAGAGAGTAAAGCTAACCCTAAAATGTTTTATAAATACATAAACAGTAAAAGGTTAAAAAAAAGGAGAATGTAGGACCTTTAAAAGATGAACTGGGAGCCTTAATAAACTATGACAAAATAAAATCGGATATACTGAACAATTTTTTTTCATCAGTATTCACCAAGGAGGATCAGAAGGTGATAGTAGTGCATAATGACAGTGAAGGTAATGATTGTTGGCTAGATGCTTGTTTAAGAGAGGAAGTAGTCCTGGAGAGACTAAGCAATTTAACAATTAATAAATCTCTGGACCCAGATGGCTTTCACCTGAGGGTTATTATGGAAGTTAGGGCACAGCTAGCAAGGCCCTTATACTTGATTTTCTATAGTTCAATTAGAACAGGTACGGTACCTAGGGATTGGCGTATAGCTGAGGTAGTGCCATTATTTAAAAAGGGTTCTAAAAATCATCCTGGGAACTATAGACCAGTTAGTATAACCCAGGTCTGGCCAAACCGGTCCTTGAGATCTACCATCAGTTCATGTTTTCCAGGCCTCCTGGAGATCTGTAGAATTGTCAGTTAGGAATGAATGCAGCACAATGACTACACCTGTGCACCAGCTAGGTAGTCTGGAAAATGGGAACTGTTGGTAGATCTCGAGGACTGGTTTGGCCAGCTCTGGTATAACCTCTATAGTGGGTAAAATATTGGAAGGAATTTTGAGGGATAGCATAGAGGATTATCTGTGGAATACTAATATTATTAGCAAAAGTCAGCATGGGTTTGTGAGGGACAGATCATGTCAAACTAACTTAATTAGCTTCTACGAGGAGGTGATCGATAATCTTGACCAGGGCAAAGCATTGGATGTGGTCTATTTAGATTTTGCAAAAGCCTTCGATACAGTGCCTCACAGGAGACTGATCATCAAATTAAGGGAACTTGGCCTAGGAAATACTATTTGTACATGGATAGATAATTGGCTGGATAACAGAGTAGTGGTCAATAGGATGCTCTCCAGCTGGGCACCAGTAGTCAGCGGAATACCACAAGGCTCCGTACTTGGCCCACTACTGTTCAATCTATTTATGTCATGACTGAGGTTTTTGTGAACCCGGTGTAGTGAAGTCTGTGCGGGCGAATGGAGGATTATGTGAATACTACCACTGACCTGGTTTGGAAATGCCGTGGACTCTGGGTTTCCTCCGGAGACTGGGAAGAGGAACCGCAGCAGAGATGGCCGAATCTAGGTTCTCCTCATGCAGGATTAGGTCGGCAGACAGGAGGCATGCTGAAGGTCTCCTGAAAGACAGAACTGGAAAGGCACTGATGAATCAGTGAAGAATACCAGGTATAATTGTGCTAAAGGGCACGGGGTGCTTGGAGACACTGAGGTGCTTGCGGACACTGAGGTGCTTGGAGACACTGAGGTGCTTGGAGACACTGAGGTGCTTGGAGACACTGAGGTGCTTGGAGACACTGAGGTGCATGGAGGCACTGAGGTGCGTGGAGGCACTGGGGTGCGTAGAGACACTGGGGTGCGTAGGGGTGCTGAGGCACGGAGGTGCTGGAAGCACGGAGATGCTGTGGCACGGAGGTACTGAGGCACGGAGGTGCTGTGGCACAGAGGTGCTGGAAGCACGGAGGTGCTGGAAGCACGGAGGTACTGAGGCACTGAGATGCTGAGGTACGGAGATGCTGAGTCACGGAGATACTGAGGTGCTGGAAGCACGGAGGTACTGAGGCACGGAGGTACTGAGGCACGGAGGTACTGAGGCACGGAGGTACTGAGGCACTGAGGCACGGAGGTACAGAGGTGCTGAGGCACGGAGGTGCTGTGGCACGGAGGTGCTGTGGCACGGAGGTGCTGGAAGCACGGAGGTACTGAGGCACTGAGGCACGGAGATGCTGAGGCACTGAGGTGCTGAGGCACGGAGATGCTGAGGCACGGAGATACTGAGGTGCTGGAAGCACGGAGGTGCTGAGGCACGGAGATGCTGAGGCACGGAGATGCTGGAAGCACGGAGATGCTGAGGCACGAGGTACTGAGCCCTGGAGATCCCAACTACAACAGTAGTAAAACTGAAACACGACAGCTGTGGTTTTCAGTGGAGAACACGGAATTCAGTACTGTGCCTTTAAGACGAAACATTGCAGCTGTACCTTTACATTGAGACTCAGGGAAATGGTGAAATCAAATGGCAACACACAAATAAACCAAACGGTAACAAGGGAACAGAGTTTCCACAGGAACTTAGGTACAAAGGTTACCTTTAGGGAGCTCAGCTTAAGACCCACACAAGGCTGTATGTGACACAAGGAACTGGCCCAGATTCCAACTCAGCCTCCTGATTTATACTTCCTGGTCCTTGATGATTGGTGGGCAGGATTAGGTGATGTCACTGTCATGTGACTACTCTAGCCAAGGCTGTGATGTAGAATGAGGCCTAGCAGGCCAAGAGAACACTGAAGCCTGGACTTCTGCAAAAGACAGGATGCTTGCTTTTAGATTACTGAATTCAGCCTCACACAGGAGATCACCACAGGTGGAGCTAATTAACTATTACCTCTCAGGCAGAGAACTCAGGAAAACTGACAAGCTGTTTAACTCCGTGAGTGAAAAGACACAGGATCCAGGACAGATGGCAGGGGTAAGTCACCAAATATAAAACCAACAGTCAGGATTGTGACAGTATCCCCCTCTTCAAGGGTGGACTCCGGACACCCATCTTGAATCTTAGAGGAACTTGAGAAATTCATACAGAAGAATTTAGGACCTTCGTTGATGCAGATTCCAAAGGTTTAGGACTAAATTCTTTAACTACAGCGTTACTGAAAGTCTGTAAGTCATGGAACACAGGATCATTACTCTCAAAGAGCATGTTGGCCCACTCCAAAGCTCTTCCTCTGAATGCCAGGAACAGATATCGAGTAACGTTGGAAAGAGTTACTGCACCAGAAGGATCAGACTCCATCCGAGAGAGAAATTGTTCAACCAGAGCGGCATATTGCAATAAATCTCCATCAAAGTAAATAGGTGGAAAACCATCAGACGAAAGCTTAGAGGATGAAACTGAAGAAAGCTTTGGCTGGACGAGTAGGACTGGATTGGATCCAAGGATACTTGAATTGGCTGGAGCCAAAGGAGACGGACCAGGCTGGTCCTGGAGTATTGCTGGACCGGCTGGAACCGGAACGGACTGGCCAAGCTGGGCCTGGAGTATTGCTGGACCGGCTGGAACCGGGACGGACTGACCAGGCGGAGCCTGGAGTATTGATGGACCGGCTGGAACCGGGACGGACTGACCAGGCGGAGCCTGGAGTATTGCTGGACCGGCTGGAACCGGGACGGGCTGAGCCCTTTCTTCACAGGGCTGGGCTGAGGCAAGAGCCCCCACTTCACGGGGCTGGGCTGAGGCAAGAGCCCCCTCTTCACGGGGCTGGGCTGAGGCAAGAGCCCCCTCTTCACGGGGCTGGGCTGAGGCAAGAGCCCCCTCTTCACGGGGCTGGGCTGAGGCAAGAGCCCCCTCTTCACGGGGCTGGGCTGAGTCAAGAGCCCCCTCTTCACGGGGCTGGGCTGAGGCAAGAGCCCCCTCTTCACGGGGCTGGGCTGAGGCAAGAGCCCCCTCTTCACGGGGCTGGGCTGAGGCAAGAGCCCCCTCTTCACGGGGCTGGGCAGCACTCTGTAGAATCTCTGGCTGGGCAGCACTCTGTAGAATCTCTGGCTGGGCAGCACTCTGTAGAATCTCTGGCTGGACAGCACTCTGTAGAATCTCTGGCTGGGCAGCACTCTGTAGAATCTCTGGCTGGGCAGCACTCTGTAGAATCTCTGGCTGGGCAGCACTCTGTAGAATCTCTGGCTGGGCAGCACTCTGTAGAATCTCTGGCTGGGCAGCACTCTGTAAACTCTCTGGCTGGGCAGCACTCTGTAAACTCTCTGGCTGGGCAGCACTCTGTAAACTCTCTGGCTGGGCAGCACTCTGTAAACTCTCTGGCTGGGCAGCACTCTGTAAACTCTCTGGCTGGGCAGCACTCTGTAAACTCTCTGGCTGGGCAGCACTCTGTAAACTCTCTGGCTGGGCAGCACTCTGTAGACTCTCTGGCTGGGCAGCACTCTGAAGACTCACTGGCTGGGCAGCACTCTGAAGACTCACTGGCTGGGAAGCACTCTGAAGACGCCCCTCCTGGGGCTGGACGCTCTGAAGACGCCCCTCCTGGGGCTGGACGCTCTGAAGACGCCCCTCCTGGGGCTGGACGCTCTGAAGATGCCCCTCCTGGGGCTGGACGCTCTGAAAACGCCCCTCCTGGGTCTGTGGACACGGACTCCTCTGTGACTGTAAATGGCTTGAACATTCTTCTCTGGACACCCAACTTGGGATAAGGTCTTTTAACCACCGGACCCCAGTCATAAATTTGAGTCTCTCTCAGAAGAGTAGCCTTCTTGATACCCCCGTCAGCAGCAGAAGAATCGGATACTGTGGATGACTTGTAGACATGAGCACTATGATACTGAGATTTGTCACTATTACCTGGCTTGCGAAGAATGCAGTCTTTAACAAAATGACCAGAATTTCCACAGTAAAGACAGAGATGTAGCTCCTTACGCCGCTGACGTTCAGCTTCAGAGAGCTTGGGCCGTGGATAGCTCTGATGAAAAACTTTCCCTTGCGCAGAGGAAGAGACTCTATTAACTGGATGGGACAAAACAGGATCAACAACGTTGGTAGTATTCCTGAGGAGATCAGGCATCACAGAGAGAATACTAGACAAAAGTTCTTGTAACTGTAGTAACATCTGGTAGAAAATCTGCAGTTGGTCAGGAGTCTTAGAGCAGAAGGTCATAGAATCTCTGGAGGACGAATTCCGCTGCAGACACTGTGCCAATCGATGCTGAGTCGACTCCAGACCTTCCAAGCGTCCTGCAATATTGCTTAGGAGGTCATGCGTCAGACTAACACTTTCGGCCGGGTCCATGAGGCCAGTTCCTACTGTCATGACTGAGGTTTTTGTGAACCCGGTGTAGTGAAGTCTGTGCGGGCGACTGGAGGATTATGTGAATACTACCACTGACCTGGTTTGGAAATGCCGTGGACTCTGGGTTTCCTCCGGAGACTGGGAAGAGGAACCGCAGCAGAGATGGCCGAATCTAGGTTCTCCTCATGCAGGATTAGGTCGGCAGACAGGAGGCATGCTGAAGGTCTCCTGAAAGACAGAACTGGAAAGGCACTGATGAATCAGTGAAGAATACCAGGTATAATTGTGCTAAAGGGCACGGGGTGCTTGGAGACACTGAGGTGCTTGCGGACACTGAGGTGCTTGGAGACACTGAGGTGCTTGGAGACACTGAGGTGCTTGGAGACACTGAGGTGCTTGGAGACACTGAGGTGCATGGAGGCACTGAGGTGCGTGGAGGCACTGGGGTGCGTAGAGACACTGGGGTGCGTAGGGGTGCTGAGGCACGGAGGTGCTGGAAGCACGGAGATGCTGTGGCACGGAGGTACTGAGGCACGGAGGTGCTGTGGCACAGAGGTGCTGGAAGCACGGAGGTGCTGGAAGCACGGAGGTACTGAGGCACTGAGGCACGGAGATGCTGAGGTACGGAGATGCTGAGTCACGGAGATACTGAGGTGCTGGAAGCACGGAGGTACTGAGGCACGGAGGTACTGAGGCACGGAGGTACTGAGGCACGGAGGTACAGAGGTGCTGAGGCACGGAGGTGCTGTGGCACGGAGGTGCTGGAAGCACGGAGGTACTGAGGCACGGAGATGCTGAGGCACTGAGGTGCTGAGGCACGGAGATGCTGAGGCACGGAGATACTGAGGTGCTGGAAGCACGGAGGTGCTGAGGCACGGAGATGCTGAGGCACGGAGATGCTGGAAGCACGGAGATGCTGAGGCACGAGGTACTGAGCCCTGGAGATCCCAACTACAACAGTAGTAAAACTGAAACACGACAGCTGTGGTTTTCAGTGGAGAACACGGAATTCAGTACTGTGCCTTTAAGACGAAACATTGCAGCTGTACCTTTACATTGAGACTCAGGGAAATGGTGAAATCAAATGGCAACACACAAATAAACCAAACGGTAACAAGGGAACAGAGTTTCCACAGGAAGTTAGGTACAAAGGTTACCTTTAGGGAGCTCAGCTTAAGACCCACACAAGGCTGTATGTGACACAAGGAACTGGCCCAGATTCCAACTCAGCCTCCTGATTTATACTTCCTGGTCCTTGATGATTGGTGGGCAGGATTAGGTGATGTCACTGTCATGTGACTACTCTAGCCAAGGCTGTGATGTAGAATGAGGCCTAGCAGGCCAAGAGAACACTGAAGCCTGGACTTCTGCAAAACACAGGATGCTTGCTTTTAGATTACTGAATTCAGCCTCACACAGGAGATCACCACAGGTGGAGCTAATTAACTATTACCACTCAGGCAGAGAACTCAGGAAAACTGACAAGCTGTTTAACTCCGTGAGTGAAAAGACACAGGATCCAGGACAGATGGCAGGGGTAAGTCACCAAATATAAAACCTACAGTCAGGATTGTGACAATTTATCAGTGATCTAGGAATAGGCCTGGGAAGCACAGTGTCAATCTCTGCAGATGATACTAAACTGTGTAAAGTAATTAATACAGAAATCGATGTGGAGTCTCTACAGAATGACTTACTTAAACTTGAAACCTGGGCATATAAATTGGGAATGAGATTCAATATTGAAAAATGCAAAGTTATGCACTTAGGGATTATAAATAAACTTACATCCTACACACTTATTGGGGAAAATATAGGGGTAACAGTACTGGAAAAAGGTTTGGCATAGCTCATAGATAATAAATTTAATAGCAGTACACAATGTCAAAATACAGCAAAGAGGGCAAGTAAAGTGCTTGCATGTATAAAACGGGGCATTGAGACAAGGGACGAGGATGTAATCCTACCTCTGTACAAATCATTGGTACGTCCGCACCTGGAATATTGTGTTCAATTTTGGGCACCATATTATAAAAAAGATATCGGTGAACTAGAAAGAGTTCAAAGACGAGCTACTAAACTGATTAAAGAGTTAGAGACACTGGAGTACGAGGAAAGGCTTACTAGGTTACATATGTATACACTAGAAAAGAGGCGTCTAAGAGGAGACATTATTAATATCTTCAAATATGTAAAGGGTCACTACAAGGAGCTAGCAGGGGATCTGTTTATTAATAAAACTCGGTATAGGACACGTTGGCACTCACTGAGGCTAGAGGAGAGAAAATTCCATACACAACGTAGGAAAGGGTTCTTCACCGTAAGAGCAATAAGGATTTGGAACTCCCTGCCGGAGAAGGTAATAATGGCGGACTCTGTAAATGCACTTAAAAACGGTTTGGACAGTTATCCAGCTAAAAAAAAAAAGTATCCAAGGCTATAGCATTAAGTAACTGGGAGTGGTGCGAAATGTA
Organism: Pseudophryne corroboree; assembly: GCF_028390025.1. NCBI lineage: Eukaryota > Metazoa > Chordata > Amphibia > Anura > Myobatrachidae > Pseudophryne > Pseudophryne corroboree. The sequence goes on along the minus strand of NC_086454.1, from coordinate 358,608,966 downwards.
GTTGTCAATTGGTATGAAACCATTACTTCAGATGGTGCATTGTAGTGTGCACAGCTTGATACACAGGGCCTAATTCTGAGTTGATCGCAGCAGCAAATTTGTTAGCAGTTGGGCAAAACCATGGGGGTCATTCCGAGTTGTTCGCTCGCTAGCAGATTTTAGCAACATTGCACACGCTAGGCCGCTGCCCTCTGGGAGTGTATCTTAGCTTAGCAGAATAGCGAACGAAAGATTAGCAGAATTGCGAATAGAAAATTCTTAGCAGTTTCTGAGTAGCTCCAGACTTACTCACAGATTGTGATCAGCTCAGGCCATTTCATTCCTGGTTTGACGTCACAAACACGCCCTGCGTTCGGGCAGCCACTCCCCTGTTTCTCCAGACACTCCCGCGTTTTTACTTGGCACGCCTGCGTTTTTCCGCACACTCCCAGAAAACGGGCAGTTTCCGCCCAGAAACACCCACTTCCTGTCAATTACACTCCGATCACTTCAACGATGAAAATTCTTAGTTCGGACGTGAGTAAATCTACTAAGTTTTGTGTTAAAATACTTAGCGCATGCGCACTGCGTACCATGCGCATGCGCATTTTAGCCTTAATGGCTCTGTTGCGAAAATCGGCAATGAGTGATCAACTCGGAAAGACCCCCCATGTGCACTGCAGGGGGGGCAGATATAACATGTGCAGAGAGAGTTAGATTTGGGTGGGGTTTGTTCAAACTGAAATCTAGATTGCAGTGTAAAAATAAAGCAGCCAGTATTTACCCTGCACAGAAACAATATAACCCACCCAAATCTAACTCTCTCTGCAAATGTTATATCTGACCTCACCCCCAACCCCCCTGCAGTGCACATGGTTTTGCCCAATTGCTAACAAACTTGCTGCTGCGATCAACTCAGAATTACCCCCAGAATGAGGTTGAACCCGATGGGCATTTTGCCTCTTTTCAACCTCACTAACTATGTTACTATGTAACTATGTTAATTGGGAACGGTAACCTGTGCCGAGCGCAGCAGTAGCAGAGCGAGGCACCTTGCCTGAAGTATGGCGATCGAAGTGAGCCATGCGAGGGGACATGGTGCACTATTTGGGGTTCCCGGTCACTGTACGGAGAAAACAACACCAAAAAAAAAGTTAAAAAACACCATGTCGACATTTTCTTATGTCGCCCTAGAACACGTCGACCTACAGTCTCTGTCGACCTATAAACTAGGTCGACCTACTTACTGTCGACCAAGAGTGGTCAACCTAGACACTGTCGACCTAAGTCTAATCTACCTAACAGACCACACCCATATAGAACAGTGAACTCTTCCTCATAGACACATGCAGCACCGGTGAATATTAATAACCAGAGTATGAGATGCATAATGTAGGTTTTCTTTCAATCTATAGTAATTTAATAAGTCATATGTTACTAGTGTGGATCTCTTATTTACCAGCTCCGTTATTACAGCTTGTCTTTCCCATACTCATGGCTTCACAGTAATGTCCCCTTGATGTCAGCGCTGAGTTAATTCTCATGCAGAGACCTTAAGATGCAGAAAAGACACTTGCAGAATAGTAGTGATGAGCGGGTTCGGTTTCTCGGAAACCGAACCCCCCCCGAACTTCACCCTTTTTACACGGGTCCGAGGCATACTCGGATTCTCCCGTATGGCTCGGTTAACCCGAGCGCACCCGAACGTCATCATCCCGTGGTCGGATTCTCGCGAGATTCGGATTCTATATAAGCAGCCGCGCGTCGCCGCCATTTTCACTCGTGCATTGGAAATGTTAGGGAGAGGACGTGGCTGGCGTCCTCTCCGTTAGTTCATTGTTGAGTTGATGCAAATATTTGTGCTTGCTTATATCATTGTGGGGACTGGGGAGCAGCTTTATATTAATATAGGAGGAGTACAGTGCAGAGTTTTACTGATCAGTGACCACCAGTTTTATCCGTTCTCTGCCTGAAAAAAATGCTCCATATCTGTGCTCAGTGTGCTGCATATATCTGTGCTCACACTGCTTAATTGTGGGGACTGGGGAGCAGCTGTATTATATAGGAGGAGTACAGTGCAGAGTTTTGCTGAGAGTGACCACCAGTATACGTTGTCTGCCTGAAAAACGCTCCATATTTGTGCTCAGTGTGCTGCTTTATTGTGGGGACTGGGGAACACCAGTATAATATATATATAGGAGGAGTACAGTACAGAGTTTTGCTGACCAGTGACCACCAGTATATAATATATAGAATTACGGTACAGTAGGCCACTGCTGTACCTACCTCTGTGTCGTCATTAAATATACTATCCATCTACATTTTATACCTGTGGTGCATTTTAGTTTTGCAGTTTGCTGACACAGTGACCACCAGTATATATAGCAGTACGGTACGGAAGGCCACTGCTGTACCTACCTCTGTGTCGTCATTAAGTATACTATCCATCTACATTCTATACCTGTGGTGCATTTTAGTTTTGCAGTTTGCTGACACAGTGACCACCAGTATATATAGCAGTACGGTACGGAAGTCCACTGCTGTACCTACCTCTGTGTCGTCAAGTATACTGTCCATCTACATTCTATACCTGTGGTGCATTTTAGTTTTGCAGTTTGCTGACACAGTGACCACCAGTATATATAGCAGTACGGTACGGAAGGCCACTGCTGTACCTACCTCTGTGTCGTCATTAAGTATACTATCCATCTACATTCTATACCTGTGGTGTGATCTTGGTGCGCCTCTTTTTTTCTTTGCATCATGTGCTGTTTGGGGACTATTTTTTTGAAGTGCCATCGTTCCTGACACTGCAGTACCACTCCTAGAATGGCCAGGTGTTTGTGTCGGCCACTTGTGTCGCTTAGCTTAGCCATCCAGCGACCTTGGTGCACCTCTTTTTTTCTTTGCATCATGTGCTGTTTGGGGACAATATTTTTGAAGTGCCATCCTGTCTGACACTGCAGTGCCACTCCTAGATGGGCCAGGTGTTTGTGTCGGCCACTTAGGTCGCTTAGCTTAGTCACACAGCTACCTCATTGCGCCTCTTTTTTTCTTTGCATCATGTGCTGTTTGGGGACTATTTTTTTGAAGTGCCATCCTGTCTGACACTGCAGTGTCACTCCTAGATGGGCCAGGTGTTTGTGTCGGCCACTTGGGTCGCTTAGCTTAGTCATCCAGCGACCTCGGTGCAAATTTTAGGGCTAAAAATAATATTGTGAGGTGTGAGGTGTTCAGAATAGACTGAAAATGAGTGGAAATTATGGTTATTGAGGTTAACAATACTATGGGATCAAAATGACCCCCAAATTCTATGATTTAAGCTGTTTTTGAGGGTTTTTTGTAAAAAAACACCCGAATCCAAAACACACCCGAATCCGACAAAAAATTTTCAGGGAGGTTTTGCCAAAACGCGTCCGAATCCAAAACACGGCCGCGGAACCGAATCTAAAACCAAAACACAAAACCCGAAAAATGTCTGGTGCACATCACTGAGAATAGTGACAACATCATTGAGGAACTTCATTATAATTCCCTTATTTACGGAACTCATCTTCCTTTCTCCTAAATAAATAATTGTCAGATTTCACATTTTATATATGATCAGTTGCAGAACAAACACATAAATACATACTCTGACAATGTACTGAAAGCCTCTGAGCATGTTTTCCAGAAAGTGATCTAGTAATAAGTTCACGATGTCACGTCGGCCGATGCGGAACGTCACCGACATGACAGTATGAAGCCCACTCACCCACCCAGGTGAGATGTCTTCTGACAACATCACACAGAGGGCCCTGTATACGAAAAAAGGTCAAACAGAAGGTTTCAATTGTTGGAAATATGTGTACAGGCTGAGGATGTAGCAGAGTCTCTGTACACACCAGCAGATACCTTACACCTACCATCAGCCCGGTTACTTAACCAGAGCAGTGGTTTTATTGAAGACAAAGCAAGTACAGCCGTACTCACTGTTATACACACTGGTAGATGGAGCTTGAGCAGAGCAGGGGGTCATACAGTTTGTCAGCCAGTGAGTGTATGTAGGTACCGGTGCAGGATGCTGGAGCAGTGATTATATTAAAGGTAATCATCACGGCTCTCACTGGGGCTACTGTCTTCTACTGTGGCACTCTAACACAGTCTTAATTGTGACCATGTTCAGTAGTAGCCTTGGCGGCCATCTTAGTACAGGGAATGAAGCTTCCCTGGCAAAAGTAGCAACACAGAGTAGTGCACTTCACTTTCAATGTTACTAACAGAGAAGATGATGGTATATCCTGCCGACACCCTGACGGGTGGGAGCTCACTGGCAGGTACCTCACTTGTAGCACACAGACACAGCACCAAATACCCTATGCGTTTCGTCCATTATCATAGACTTCCTCAGAGATAACATTTCTACAATAGGGTGATTGATACAGAGACATGTGATGTCCAAGTGAAATAAAAACATTTACATAGATATATTATAATTTCTAGATAGATAGATAGATAGATAGACAGACAGACAGATAGTAACTGATAGAGATAACAAATCCATAACATTATCAAAATATAACCACAATTGAATAACATATGTAAGAGCATATGAGACAGTAAAATATATGAAAATGAGCTGATTGGACAGTGAAATGAGATATACATACCACCATAAAGAATACAGGGGCAGATGTATTAAGCCGGGAGAAGTGATAAACCAGTGATAAGTGCAAGGTAATACTGCACCAGCCAATCAGCTCCTAACTGTAATTTTACATATTGTAGCTGATTGGCTGGTGCATTATCACCTTGCACTTATCACTGGTTTTATTTATCACTTCTCCAGGCTTAATACATCTGCCCCACAATCACAGTTGGTAAAGCTGCTTTTAAAGTGAAATGATGGTTCAACCTACATAAAAATATAAATATCAGTGGTATAACCGCTTCATTAATATTACTAAAATGATTGAAGAGAAGTTTATCCAAATGAAGCTACATAAGTATGGGGAAAGATAATGATACTGTATACATACCACAAATTCACACCCGGTGAAGATAGCATTCCAATAGTTTTCCTTAAAGCTTAATATTTATCCTGATAAATGCTGTCAGAGGGGGTTATTCAGATTGGATTGCAGATTCTGCTGAAAAGCAAAATCTGCAATCCTTTCTTATGCACGCTGGGGGCCACCCCGCGCAGAGCAAGGCCCACCACCATGCTGACCGCGCCGCCCAGTGACTGCGACCACAATTTAATTGTGGTCACAACAACTGTGGATGACCCCCTGCGTTCTCAGCCCGGCTGCGAAAGGCAGGCGCCCACCACCATTTCTTCCACTGGAGCGGCTGCGTGTGATGTCATGCTGCCGCTCCACAAGTGACGCTGCCCAGTTCCAGTTTGAAGCGCCCCGCAACACTGTGAAGGCGTTCGCAGCCAATGCGCAGGATGGGACGGGCACCTCGCAGCACTTTCAAGGGTGCCTCAGGTCAGTGGCCCACAACCAAATCAATTAAGTTATGGTCAACGTAATAGGCAAAACCAGTGGACAAACAGGAGTGAATCCCGTCCCTCACCACATAACTGAACCTATGGATGACGTATAAACACAATTTACTTCATTTTATATATTTTGTTTCATTTCTCAAAAATAAATTTTTGGTCTATGGATGACGAATAAAATTTGTTGAGGGCGCCGTGATTCAAAAAGGTTTGGGAATCAAACCTACAGGCTGTTGATTAATGTGTGTAGTAGAGTGCCTACCTTATCAAGATGTATATATATATATATATATATATATATATATATATATATATATACTCTGAATTGTCAAAGTCAGAAAAATGTCTCTATGCACGTTGCCATATTTGCACCGCACACTGGTCCGCGCTGCGCATGCGTACGCTCTCCCGTGAAGGCGCATACCCGCGATAGCGTGCACTCGCAGGCGCGGTATGCGTATTTACGGTAGAGTTTATGTAGTCGTAGCGTGCGACTCATTCGTTACAAATGTTCACAATTAATGTAGTTTGTAGATCATGGTCACCTTGATAGATTCTGAAAGTCTGGTTAAAATAGAAGGTCCCTGTTTAAAGGAATCCCTCTTTGTATTGTACGAAGGGTCTGACAGGAATCATACAGCAGTGTTTGGTACCCATCGGAAGAGTATTTAATTAGTAATATTCCGGTGTTGGTTTGGAGCGTATTAATCGCTCGTGCGAATAGTTATGGACATAAGAAGTTTATGTCCATTTCTATTATTTACTCATACTCAGGTATGCGGCGGGAAACCCAGTTTCCCACCCACCTGAGCTGTTGGAAATCGTCACAGCCCACCTGTATGAATCACCCTATGACCTTTTGTTATGATGCAGGGCCGAATTCCTTCGGCCAATGGACAATGGGATTGTAGGACCAGGAGATTGCATTGTGTGTGGGGCATAAATAGGCAGGCCGACCACATCCAGCTCTCACTCTCTCATCAACGGTTATCTGCTGATAGCCGGGAGCTGGATATCGAGGCGCAGGCGATCATACCCTTTGTGCGTAAGTTTCTCTCCGTAATCATTGTCTTTCTGTGAGCCAATTTCTCTCATCTCTCATCTCTCTCTCTCTCTCTCTCTCTCTCTCTGTTCTGTTCTCTCATATCTCCCCTAGACTAGGCAAGTATTGTATTGTATTAGATAGTATTGTATTGTATTGCATTTAGGTCAGTGTAGTATTGTCTTTTTGTATTTATTGTTTAGTTCTGTGGTTAGGAAGTCTCTGTTATATTGTAGTGTATCATTTGTACTGTTATCCCCTTTTTCAAATATATTAGATATAATACAGTTAATAGGCTTTGGAACCTAAACCAGTATCTGTGTATTTTCTATAGTATTAAGTGTTCACTTGAGCGTCGGTGACGCTCAAGCAGCTTTGTAGTTAGTCAGGTTACACAAGGTTGCACTTACACCCTGTACTCACATTAAGGTATTCTGTGTATTTCATTGGTATAAGGTTTAAACATTAAGGTATAGCGTTGTGAGCGTCTGCGCCGCTGGTGACCTCCTCGTGGTCTCGAGCGTATGCTACGCCATAGCGAATCATTACTCTAGTCATAACCAATAACGTGTCCTGTGATCACTGGGCCGTGAGCGAACGTGACGCTTGAGCGTCTCGCCTACGGCGGAGCGATCGTTACGCAAATAGCGTACCCTTACGGTACTTCTTAAGCAAACAGCGTACAGTGTTCTTAGACTTCATAAAGGGTTGTTTATACGACAAAAGTATTTAGAATTGTCAATTGGGGACTCGTCCTATCCTTCTCATATCTGCACTAGGTAGATCAGCAGACATTATCCCCCAGCAAAGGGTGGGAGGTTGTCTCCCAGTGCTGACGGGATAAGCGTCTGCTTCACTTAGATAAAGAGTGCTGAAGGAATCCGGGAACCGGAAGTAAGAACAAAACGCTTGTGTCTTTTAAAAACTGTTTTATTTCTCTTCTGTCTTGCGTATACACGCACGCATACATTTATCTGCATTTCTTTTTTTTTCAATTTCGTATATCACTATTCCTGTTTGCCAATTTTTATAGTTGATAGAAAGTGCTAAAAGAGATTTGCTGTTATTTCATAGTAGAGGTAATAGTTAAAGTATAGAACAACACACGATTTGTCTGAGATACAAGGCAGTCAGTGTGGATTGCGGTAGATGATCAGGGATCATTTACATTGATAAAAGTATATATTGTGTTACGGTGGATCTTTGCATTGCGTACACGTGTCGCTAACAAAGACTAGCGTACGCAATCCAAAAGGCAGACGCACGCAGCGTACATTACGCAACGTAGCGTCTGGTTACGCCCACGTAGCTCAAGTCACGAAAAGCGATAATTAGCGCAAAGGCGATAAGTAACGCACAGCGGTAGATAACGCGACGCGGTAAATAACGCAAATCTATTTTTGGAAAAAAAAAATCTGAAATTTAGTTTAACAGATCCTGCTCCTAATTGGTAACACTGTTAGACTGAAGACAATTTCTGCGCAGAAATAGATATAGAAACAAAGTGTACATGTGTTGAGTGAGTGTGGTTTTGTATACATAAGTTTATACAACTTTAAGGTGGAACCAAAAGGAAAGCCGGGTACTCGTCAAGGGACATACGTGTAAGTGACATATACGGTGGCTAGGGAGGCATCCCTGGTTAAATAATATTTGAGCATTAGAGTATAGCGGACCATAAGGTAACAAGACCAGGAGGTCATAAGGTAACAAGACCAGGTGGTCATAAGGTAACAAGACCAGGAGGTCGTAAGGTAAAAGGTCCGCTATAAAAGTCCAGTGGCACAACGCCTGGGGTGTTGGTGCAGAACCCATATAGGCCATACAAGCTCTTGCTGAAGGAATCGCGGCCGGAAACATCGATTCCATTGATCTTTCAGTACATAACAAGTAGTGCTTGTGTACTGAACGATTGGACCACACGTAATTGTGTGCAGTAGTTAGTAATCTGACCTAATACCATTAGAGTAAAGTGGTCACAAACGCTATTTGTACATTCTGACGTGATTTGTGTAATTTTTTATTTTTGGAAGGGAAGTTCGCTGGTCACTCAGGAACTATCTAACAACCCCAACTTTACTGGAAAGAGTAAGTGTCCTGCGGGTAACCCTCATATGTTCCAGTAAACTGAAGGTTCCATAGGGGCCCTGTATCGAGTACGCCAGCACCACGTCGGTGTGATCAGGTCGTATTGGTCGAGGTGGGCGAGTGAGTGGGGTACTCGGTAAACCGCCACCGCCGGCCTACTGTGGAGTAATTTGGTTGTCTGAAAAGGCTTGCTGAAAACCTTGATACAGAGATCCAAGGAGGACTAAGCAACACCTGCAGACTATGGGGGCCAGTTGCTCAGGTAGGGGGCGATCAACCCTGGTTCAGGTTGATTCTGTGAACCGACCAGTTGGGTCGGCACGATATGTAATGTGTGAAAAATATGGAAGTCACACCGAATCTTTATGTGATGAATGGGAGAGAATGACTGTACAAGACAGGGACAAATTCCCAAGAATAGGTAGCTTTAGTCCAGAAGTGTTACAAAATTTAAGGAGGAGGATATGTCTCGTAAAATCAGCAAAGAGACGAATTCAACATCATGATTATTTACAGTTATGGCACCAGGAAGGTGAGATACAGAGAGGTTTGGCTCTGGCGGCAGGATCTGGGGCAGTCAGGAAGCTGATAGCCACAGCTCCTCCTCCACCATACATTGCAGGAGAGAAGTTGATTACGGAGAGAAACGCACTGGGTTGTAAAACACAAACTCTTAGTAACCTTGTAAATGTTAATGATGTTAACCAAATAACTCATGCAAGTATTAACCCGTGCAAGATGTACCCTGTTTTGAACCTTCCTCAGGAGTGTGATCAAGAAGACGATTCAGCAACAATTTCAGCTCTCTCTCTTGCAGCCACCATAGCAGAGACCACAGTAGGCACAGCGACACCCACGAGATTAGTGAAAGCCCCTAGCGGAGGGATAGGTGAGGTCGTGTCAACGGGTAAGTACGGCACCATGCACTACACTGAAACAATTGTACCACAACAAGCAGTAGAATCTACACAGGAAGAGGCTGTTAGAATTGCTCCTGTAAGGGTAATAGCAGTTCCCAATGGAAAAACAGATGTGTCTGGAGCCACTCCCATAAGGAACATTGCCATGTACACTCCATTTTCCAGAATGGAATTAAGAACAATAGTGTCCGAATTTCCTGACCCCAGGAAGGATTTAGTTGCTAGCCAAAAATACATCAGGGATCTAGGTAACACTGTAGAACCCAACAACAAGGATTGGCAGATACTGCTAAGAGCTTGTTTACCTTCCAATGTTGACGCAACTCAATTTTTAGCTGACTGTGCATTGGATAAAGATGTACCGCTTACAGACGTGTACAACAAGGATAATGTAAAAAGGATAAATTTACAGCTAAAGGAGTATTTCCCAGCCGTTGTTAAATGGAACAAGATATTTTCCATTAAGCAAAAGGAGTCCGAAACGGCAACAGAATATTTTCACCGGGCACTATTAGAAATGGCAAAGTACACTGGTATAGAAGACATTAAGACCAACCCAAACCATCGAGAAGTAGCAGTATCTGTACTGATGGATGGTTTGAAAGAAACATTAAAAGCTAGGGTACAGACCACGCAGCCATGTTGGCGAGGTCTGTCAGTGTCCACATTGAGAGAGGCTGCTATTGATCACGACAGAAACATCACTAGGCACAGGGAATCGCAAAGTGATAAGTTGATGTCCGTAAGTATACAGGCGCTGACCACAAGGCAGCCTGCGTATGTACCACCGAATCCTGTGGGTAAGGCAAGTGTAATAACATGTTTTTCTTGTAACAGACCGGGACACTTTGCACGAGAATGTAGAACAAAGAATGTACAAAGATCTTTTCAACCCCCTAGACAACAACACAACACACGACATTGGGAGCAGGGTCCACAGAGGCGGAGTTTTGAGCCACATACAGGGGAAACAAAAAGATATCCCCCGAACAGAGATTGGCATGCCTCTGGTAGTTCCCAGCTAACCCCCTCACAAGTAGTTGCTGCCAACGGGATTCAGGGAGGTCAGCATACCCAATAGGGGTGTGGCCATACCTGTAATCTGCACCCAGTTAAGTTGATTGCTAGTCTTGGAAGCGAACCAGAAATTGCAATCAATGTAGCTGGTAAAACTTTAAACTTTCTTGTAGACACAGGGGCGGCCAAGTCAGTGATAAATTCGACAGTGGGCATGAGAACCACTGGTAGGACAATTCCAGCCATGGGAGTAACAGGAGTAGTCCAGCACTACCCTGTTAGCAAACCAGCCGAGATTACAATAGGGCCTTTGCATACCAAGCATTCCTTTTTGCTGGCTGCATCGGCACCAACTAATCTCCTGGGAAGAGACTTACTATGTAAAATGGGTTGCGTCATTTATTGTACTCCTGAAGGTGTATTCTTGGACATCCCTGAGAATCACGCTCAGGAAGTACGAGACATGTTAGACTCCCCATCAAAATTAATGTCACATTCCATTATGACAAATAGGAATCCATCCCAAGTAGAAGAGATGACATCTCAGATACCAGAGTCACTTTGGACAAAAGATGGACAGGACACTGGATTAATGGCAAACGTAGCTCCAGTAGTTGTACAAGTAAAAGATGGTAGGATAGCTCCAAAAATCCCACAGTATCCTCTGAAGCCAGAGGTGGAGTTAGGAGTTTTTCCCGTAATAGAGCGCTTGCTACAACAGGGCATTCTAGTAAGAACGTCCAGCACAGCAAATAGTCCCATCTTCCCTGTTAAAAAGAGTGGGGGGAGGGGTTACAGGCTAGTGCAAGATCTAAGGGGGATTAACAAAATAGTTGAGAGTCAGTTCCCCGTAGTGCCTAATCCAGCTGTCATCCTAATGCAAATTCCTCCCACTGCCAAATTTTTCACTGTTATTGACCTCTGCTCCGCATTCTTTTCGGTACCTCTGCACCCTGACAGCCAATATTTGTTTGCATTCACATACAGAGGAGTCCAATACACGTGGACTCGGTTACCCCAAGGTTTCATAGATAGTCCAAGTATATTTTCTCAGGCTTTGCATGATTGTTTACAGTCTTTCCAACCGGAGAGTGGATCAGTGTTGATACAGTACGTGGATGATCTACTACTGTGTTCTGATTCATTGGAAGCTTCCCTGAAGGATACGAAACAGCTCCTGTTTCATCTTTCAGACACAGGTCACAAGGTTTCCAAAGACAAGTTGCAATTATGCCAAGCTAAGGTAAAATATTTGGGACACTGTCTAACACAAGGACAGAGACACCTGACCGCTGATAGAATCCAAGCCATTAGAGACATGACACTGCCACAAACCCAACAACAGATCAGGACGTTTCTAGGAATGTGTGGGTATTGCCGTAATTGGATCCCAGGGTTTTCCATATTGGCGCTACCTTTGCAGGAAATGGTCTCTTCAAACAAACCTGATCGGATTTCGCATACAGACGAATCTGAAACAGCATTTGAGAGACTCAAGCAATGCCTAACGCAGGCACCAGCACTAGGTATGCCAGACTATGGGAAACCCTTTGAACTATACGGAACAGAAAGTGCTGGGTGCGCAGCAGGTGTACTAACACAAAAACACGGTGATGCCAGCAGGCCAGTTGCATATTACAGCGCTCAGCTAGATACGGTAGCGCGATCCCTCCCCACATGCTTGCGTAGCGTTGCGGCGATAGCATTGCTAGTGACAAAAAGCGAAGATGTCGTGCTAGGCCACAACCTCACAATCCATACACCGCATGCGGTATCTGCCTTATTGAATTCTGCCCAAACCAGACACGTCTCATCAGCAAGGTTTACGAGATGGGAATTGGCATTAATGGCCCCAGTAAACATCACCATAAGGAGATGCAGTGCATTAAACCCTGCAACATTTCTCCCAGGTGTGCCTGGTCAGGCACAAAGGGTGGAAGGTGAGAGTGATGGGGAAGGAGGATTTAATGCAAAGGAAGATACACATGATTGTATGGAATATTTGACCCAAAATTTTACCGCAAGGCCTGACATCAGTGACAATCCACTGGAAGATGCAGAACTCACGTTCTACACGGACGGTAGTTGTCACAGACAGTCAGACTCGGGAGACTTGTGTACTGGATACGCAGTCGTAGATGACCAAGACACCATAGAAGCGGAACCGCTAGGCCCACCTCACTCAGCCCAGGTTGCTGAACTGATCGCCCTAACCAGAGCATGTGAATTGGCTAAGGGTAAGTCTGCCAATATCTACACCGATTCTAGATACGCCTTCGGGGTAGTCCATGATTTCGGAGCCCTATGGCGGCTCAGAAATTTCATGACGGCAGCTGGCACACCGATAGCGCATGCAGCTCATATAAAAAGGCTTCTAACAGCGATACAGGAACCCGACAGAGTGGCTGTTATCAAATGTAAAGCACATACATATAACCAAGACCCAGTATCCCTTGGTAACAGCCGAGCAGACGAAGCCGCAAAGCTTGCAGCTGCTACCCCCATACAGACAGACACCACACAACTGATGGTATTTAATACCATCAACACACAGAAGTTGTGTGAGATGCAGAATTTGTGTTCCACACAGGAAAGAGCAGTCTGGAAGGCAAAGGGATATGGCCAGGAGTCCTCAGGGCTCTGGACGGATGGACATGGTAAACCAGTGGCCCCCAGGGCATACCTTCCATGTCTGGCTGAAGCAGCTCACGGGCTGACTCATCTAGGCAAGGAGGGGATGTGCAAATTGGTAAGAGCATACTGGTGCGCCCCAGGATTCTCCTCTCATGCGAGTAAAAGAGCAATGTCATGCCTTACCTGTCTGAGAAAGAATATTGGAAAAGCAATACCTACAGAACCATCCCATATCCCACCTGCCGGCGGCCCTTTCCAGGTAATACAAATTGACTTCATTCAATTACCCCCATGTCGAAATTTGAAGTATGTACTTGTTTGTATAGATGTTTTCTCGAATTGGGTCGAAGCATTTCCAGCAGCTACAAATACTGCCATGTTTACAGCTAAGAAAATTGTGCAGGAATTTGTATGTAGATATGGTATCCCTAGAATCATTGAAAGTGATAGGGGTACCCATTTTACAGGTGATGTCTTTCAAGGAATGTGTAAGTTGATGGGAATTGATAGTAAGCTGCACACTCCGTACCGTCCACAGGCGAGTGCGAAGGTCGAAAGAGTGAACAGCACTATTAAAAATAAATTGAGTAAAGTAATGACAGAGACAGGATTGACGTGGCCAGAAGCTTTACCCATTGTTTTGTATAGCATCAGAACCACTCCCAGGCCCCCCCTTAATCTGTCTCCTTTTGAAATCTTGTTTGGTCGACAACCGCATGTCATGATTAACCCTCAGGATGATTTGAAATGTAACAATGAAGTAACTGTAAAGTACTTAATTAACATGAGTAAACAGTTGAGGAATCAAAATGATAATCTGAAGTTGGTGATTCCTGATTTACCAGGTAGTAATTGTCATGACATTGAACCTGGGAATTATGTAATGATACGAAATTTTCTACGCTCAGGTTGTCTTATTGATAGATGGGAAGGACCATACCAGGTCTTATTGACTAGCACCACAGCATTGAAGGTTGCTGAGAGAGAGACTTGGGTCCATTCATCCCACTGCAAAAAGGTTGCCGATCCAGAGAAGTCCCGTGATAAGGAACAGACGGTAGAGGTTGTATCACTGGAGTGTCTGTTCCAGGAGGACTGAGGCGGCACCTGAGCCTTGAAGACCGAAAGCAGTTGTCGACTCCCTTCTCCCTTTTATTGTTTTTCTCCACTTCCCAGCCCCTCTCCCTTAAAATTTCTTTTTCCCCCTTCTCATTCTTCTCTATTTCCTCCTCAAAGATGGACTTGCCCCAAGAGACTGTGATCCGGATTTTGATGTTAACCATGATGTTGACCAGAGCAGTCTGTTCCGGCGAGAGTACCATAGAGGTCGAGAGAGGTTCTGGAATGGGTTCCGATTATGATGATGGAGGCGTAGTTTTCCAAGATCAACCAAACCAACAAGCAAAGGCGAGTATCAGAAAACTATCCGATAGAAGAAATTGTGATGGATTGTTAGCTGAAGAAAATTGTATCTGTAGGCTCTGTGATAATCTGGTTGAAGATGGATGCATAAAGAAATGCCAATCTAGTTTTAATATCCATATGGACCGGCATCCATTGAGTGACTATCACTCCTTAGTGGGTAACGTGTTAAACCAAACAGATTGTTGGGTATGCTCTCAAGTACCTCAGGGTCACAGCAAATCAGGGCTAGTACCATTTCCTTTAACGTTAGGGGAGGTACTTGAGCTAAGTGGTGGGAGACCGGTGGATCGGAGGTTTAACATCTCCAGCCCTCCTAGTTTGAAGCTCCACCAATACCATGTGGATAGGTCCCTCATATGTTTTAACATCTCCAATCCCAGAAAACCGGGAAATTGGGAAGTGTCATGGAGCAACCTTACCATGACCTTTTCACACAGAGCAGATAGAATGCCTACAGATACAGAGCTCGTACGCCATATAGCCAGTAGAGGAAAATCTTTTCGGTATCGATATACCTTAGGAAATAGGATTACTAGAGTTGGAGAGGTATCACCAGGATACTGTGCACATATCGTACAAACTGATACGTGCATTAAGCAGATGGAAGAATTAGGGTCAGGAGATTTCACCTGGAAGGTTTGTAACATGGTCATGTCCTTCTCCGTCCCTTATGTTCTCCCCGATGACGCATATTTCATATGCGGGAGAAAGGCGTACAAGTGGCTTGCCCCAAACTCTGAAGGATTGTGTTATATTGGAAAAGTATTGCCTGAAGTGATGACTGTTACACATGACAAAATGAAGGACATACACCGTGGTGCCCAAGCTCCTTATACTCACACTCATTACGAGCACCGAGTTAAAAGACAACTGTCAGAAAGGTTAGAGCATCCGGCCTCTGATCTTATCCATGAATCCACCGGGATTCAGGTTCTGGTAGCGTTAGATTTCACTCGTACCGCTCGAGGTGTGATGAATTATAGATACATTTCCGCACTCGCCAATTTGTTAGATAATATCACTGAAATGTATGATGACACGTTTAGATACACTGGAAGAGAACTTCAAGCTTACAAAACAGAACTAGTTCAGCATAGGATGGTTCTTAATTATCTTACAGCAGTAACAGGCGGATATTGTGTTACATTGGCAACACAGTACGGCATAAAGTGTTGCACGTATATCACAAATAGCACCGAGGACCCGGTAGAGGTCATAGACCAAAAGATGGACGATATTCTCCAATTGAAGTGGGAATTTCGTCGAAAACACAATCTCACCCTTGCTGCTGTAGGTAATGAGCTGACTGGTTGGGTGTCATGGTTGAACCCGCGAAATTGGTTCTCCGGTTTAGGAGACTGGGCTCAAGGAGTCATAATGGATGTTGGAAAGTTTCTACTATGTATCTTGGGTGTCGTTATATCGATTGGATTGATATTTAGATGCGGGCAGGCTTTAATGAGGTGCAAACAAAGTACAAAAGTGATGAGCTTGAGGAGTGAGGAAACCGTAATTAACCTGGATTTGATTTATGACCCAATGATAGAAACCAGAATGTGATGAAAATGCGATTATACGGTCCGTTTCTTTCACCTGTTTTTCTGCTTTTCTCCAAGATACAAAGACCCCCTTGGACGAGGAAGTTGACGAGACGCTATACAGACAACAGACAAGCACCAAAGAAGAAGATTTGACAACTTTAAATATGGACACTTGATGAACTTTGCCATGGATCCCCAGTTTCCCTAGTATTTTTAAACTCACGCTAGCCCAACATTTTTGTAAATCTGATGGCACTGACAAAGCTTGTTGCTCATGCCTAAGGAGCAAAACAGCGCAAAGAAGACGACTCTCAACAGATACCGAACACAACTTCAACAACAGATGTACATTTCCCTGACATAGAATATCATTGCATTTTTCGTAAGTGTTCTTTATCTTCATCTCTACAACCCTCAGGTAACGACACACATAGACGATAGGGAATACAGGCACAGATATCAGCAACCACATACCTCCCCCATTCATGTATCATCAACTAAAATGTGCATCCCCATTTTGTTACAACCACAGCCGAAATGAGCTCGGTAGAGTTTGACAGCCCATCCACAGACCTGTACCACAGGATAAGAAGGAATTCAAATGTATACTTCGCAATACCTCGAAGCTTGATTTACCACACGTACGGCACGATGATACATGACCCTCCAAACATGGACTCATACACACATGCTTCTACTTTCTCACTAGGTCATACCCTCTTCACACCTACTCCACTCTTCTCCCCTACCCAACCATGGAAATCAATTAACCCCTGACTTACATTTTTCTCCTTAAATATTTTAGAAGGTGGCAAAGGGTGGACTGTCAAAGTCAGAAAAATGTCTCTATGCACGTTGCCATATTTGCACCGCACACTGGTCCGCGCTGCGCATGCGTACGCTCTCCCGTGAAGGCGCATACCCGCGATAGCGTGCACTCGCAGGCGCGGTATGCGTATTTACGGTAGAGTTTATGTAGTCGTAGCGTGCGACTCATTCGTTACAAATGTTCACAATTAATGTAGTTTGTAGATCATGGTCACCTTGATAGATTCTGAAAGTCTGGTTAAAATAGAAGGTCCCTGTTTAAAGGAATCCCTCTTTGTATTGTACGAAGGGTCTGACAGGAATCATACAGCAGTGTTTGGTACCCATCGGAAGAGTATTTAATTAGTAATATTCCGGTGTTGGTTTGGAGCGTATTAATCGCTCGTGCGAATAGTTATGGACATAAGAAGTTTATGTCCATTTCTATTATTTACTCATACTCAGGTATGCGGCGGGAAACCCAGTTTCCCACCCACCTGAGCTGTTGGAAATCGTCACAGCCCACCTGTATGAATCACCCTATGACCTTTTGTTATGATGCAGGGCCGAATTCCTTCGGCCAATGGACAATGGGATTGTAGGACCAGGAGATTGCATTGTGTGTGGGGCATAAATAGGCAGGCCGACCACATCCAGCTCTCACTCTCTCATCAACGGTTATCTGCTGATAGCCGGGAGCTGGATATCGAGGCGCAGGCGATCATACCCTTTGTGCGTAAGTTTCTCTCCGTAATCATTGTCTTTCTGTGAGCCAATTTCTCTCATCTCTCATCTCTCTCTCTCTCTCTCTCTCTCTCTGTTCTGTTCTCTCATATCTCCCCTAGACTAGGCAAGTATTGTATTGTATTAGATAGTATTGTATTGTATTGCATTTAGGTCAGTGTAGTATTGTCTTTTTGTATTTATTGTTTAGTTCTGTGGTTAGGAAGTCTCTGTTATATTGTAGTGTATCATTTGTACTGTTATCCCCTTTTTCAAATATATTAGATATAATACAGTTAATAGGCTTTGGAACCTAAACCAGTATCTGTGTATTTTCTATAGTATTAAGTGTTCACTTGAGCGTCGGTGACGCTCAAGCAGCTTTGTAGTTAGTCAGGTTACACAAGGTTGCACTTACACCCTGTACTCACATTAAGGTATTCTGTGTATTTCATTGGTATAAGGTTTAAACATTAAGGTATAGCGTTGTGAGCGTCTGCGCCGCTGGTGACCTCCTCGTGGTCTCGAGCGTATGCTACGCCATAGCGAATCATTACTCTAGTCATAACCAATAACGTGTCCTGTGATCACTGGGCCGTGAGCGAACGTGACGCTTGAGCGTCTCGCCTACGGCGGAGCGATCGTTACGCAAATAGCGTACCCTTACGGTACTTCTTAAGCAAACAGCGTACAGTGTTCTTAGACTTCATAAAGGGTTGTTTATACGACAAAAGTATTTAGAATTGTCAGAATATACTGATATCATATATTAACATTACTTTATTAACTGTTGTTTTATTACTCTGAAAATAAAGAGTAACATCTAACTTATTACAATCATCACAAGGGGGGTCATTCCGACCCGTTCGCATGCTGCTGTTTGTCGCAGTGGTGCAAAGGGGTCGGGTCTGTGCCTGTGCGGTGGCCACAATGCACACACGCGCGTTGTTACCCAGCGACGGCCGTCGCCGGGCAACGACCAGAAGAACCAAGAAAGCAATCGTTGTAGCGATCGCAAGCAGATTGACAGCAGGAAGGCGTTCTGGGGCGGCAACTCACCGTTTTATGGGAGTGAAGATCCGAACGCAGGCACGTCAAGGCGTTTGGAGGGCGGATGTCTGACGTCAATTCCGGGACCTGCATTACTGGATCGATCGCACAGGGTAAGTGACTCATACCCTGGTCTTCTTATACAGGAAACTTTTTTAGCATAGCAGGGCTGCACAAGCGATCGCAGCCCTGCTATGCAGAAATACACTCCCCCATAGGCGGAGATTAGTTGATCGTACAGGCAGCAAAAAGGTGCTACGTGAGATCAACTCGGAATGACCCTCCGTGTTCCCAGATTAACTTGCTCTGATGCACGCAATGTGAATGTTCTAAATCATTGTCATGACCAATAGAGAAATAAGTACTTGATTAATAATAACCATTAATCTTTAAATCCTGTTTTTTAACTAAATGATCTAAATAAAACTATATTTACACAGTGACATTCTTACATCCAGATCCCTTATTTGTGGTTTCGCTATTCCCAACCATATTTTTCCAAGGCGCTATCTTCTTGTTAATACTAGATATGAGCGGGTTCGGTTTTCCGAGAACCGACCCCCCTCTTCTCCACATGGATTACACGGGTCCGAGGCAGACTCGGTTCTTCCCGTCTGACTCGGAAAACCTGAACGAGGCAAAACGTCATCATCCCGCTGTCGGATTCTCGCGAGATTCGGATTCCATATAAAGAGCCGCGCGTCGCCGCCATTTTCACTCGTGCATTGTAGAGAGAGCAGAGAGGACATGGCTACGTTCTCTCAGTGGAAATCTCAATATCAGTGCTCAGTATCAGTGCTTACTTATTGCTGCTCAGTAATACTAGTAGTGTGTCTCCTGCTCAGTGTCAGTTCTAGTATCCTCATCAGTGCTCAGTATCACTGCTCATTGTCTTGTGCTGCATTGTGGTGCTCAGTAATACTACAGTACATTACTAATAGTCCAGTGCTGCATCTTGCTGCTGTAGGGTGCTGTGGTAGTGTCCTGTCACTGTGCTTAGGTCATCATCATTACAGTCACAGTGGTATCTGGTATCTATCTAGTAGTGGTATCTAATTCCAGACGTTACCACCGTCTAATTCCAGATATATTACTGGCATATAATTCCACACATTAAAAAATGGAGAACAAAAATGTGGAGGGTAAAATAGGGTAAGATCAAGATCCACTTCCACCTCGTGCTGAAGCTGCTGTCACTAGTCATGGCAGAGACGATTCAATGCCATCAACGTCGTCTGCCAAGGCCGATGCCCAATGTCATAGTACAGAGCATGTAAAATCCAAAAAGCAAAAGTTTAGTGGCTAGTAGTTCAGCTTCACCTGAGGATGGAAGCACTCATCCTCCCGCTAGAAAATTGAAAAGAGTTAAGCTGGCAAATGCACAGCAAAGAACTGTGCGTTCTTCTAAATCACAAATCCCCAAGGAGAGTCCAATTGTGTCGGCAGCGATGCCTGACCTTCCCAACACTGGACGGGAAGAGGTGGCGCCTTCCACCATTTGCACGCCCCCTGCAAGTGCTGGAAGGAGCACCCGCAGTCCAGTTCCTGATAGTCAGATTGAAGATGTCAGTGTTGAAGTACACCAGGATGAGGAGGATATGGGTGTTGCTGGCGCTGGGGAGGAAATTGACCAGGAGGATTCTGATGGTGAGGTGGTTTGTTTAAGTCAGGCACCCGGGGAGACACCTGTTGTCCGTGGGAGGAATATGGCCGTTGACATGCCTGGTCAAAATACAAAAAAAAAAATCACCTCTTCTGTGTGAAATTATTTAAACAGAAATGCGGACAACTGGTGTCAAGCCGTGTGTTGCCTTTGTCAAGCTGTAATAAGTAGGGGTACGGATGTTAACCACCTAGGAACATCCTCCCTTATACGTCACCTGCAGCGCATTCATCAGAAGTCATTGACAAGTTCAAAAACTTAGGGTGACAGCGGAAACAGTCCACTGACAACTAAATACCTTCTTCCTCTTGTACCCAAGCTCCTGCAAACCACACCACCAACTCCCTCAATGTCAATTTCCTCCTTAGACAGGAATGCCAATAGTCCTGCAGGCCATGTCACTGGCAAGTCTGACGAGTCCTCTCCTAACTGGGATTCCTCTGATGGATCCTTGCGTGTAACGCCTACTGCTGCTGGCGCTGCTGTTGTTGCCGCTGGGAGTCGATGGTCATCCCAGAGGGGAAGTCGGAAGACCACTTGTACTACTTCCAGTAAGCAATTGACTGTCCAACAGTCCTTTGCGAGTCATCCTGTTGTGAAGTGGATAACTCAGGCCTTGACAACTATGTTGGTGTTAGATGTGCGTCCGGTATCCACCGTTAGTTCACAGGGACTTAGAAAATAGCTTGAAGTAGTGTGTCCCCGGTACCAAATCCCATTTAGGTTCCACTTCTCTTGGCAGGCAATAACGAGAATGTACACAGACCTCAGAAAAAGAGTCACCAGTGTCCTAAAAATGCAGTTGTTCCCACTGTCCACTTAACCACGGACATGTGGACAAGTGGAGCAGAGCAGACTAAGGACTATATGACTGTGACAGCCCACTGGGTAGATGTATTGCCTCCCGCAGCAACAAAAGCGGCGGCACCAGTAGCAGCATCTCGCAAACGCCAAATCGTTCCTAAGCAGGCTACGCTTTGTATCACCACTTTTCATAAGAGGCACACAGCTGACAACCTCTTACGGAAACTGAGGAACATCATCGCAGATTGGCTTATGCCAATTGGACTCTCCAGGGGATTTGTGATATCGGACAACGCCACCAATATTGTGCGTAAATTACATGTGGGCAAATTCCAGCACGTCCCATGTTTTGCATATACAATTAATTTGGTGGTGCATCATTTTTTAAAAAACGACAGGAGATGCTGTCGGTGGCCCGAAGAATTGCGGGCCACTTTCGGCATTCAGCCACCACGCGCCGAAGACTGGAGCGCCAGCAAACACTCATGAACATGCAGCTGAAGCAAGAGGTGGTAACAAGGTGGAATTCAACCCTCTATATGCTTCAGAGGATGGAGGAGCAGCAAAAGGCCATTCAAGCCTATACATCTGCCTACGATATAGGCAAAGGAGGGGGAATGCACCTGACTCAAGCGCAGTGGAGAATGATTTCCATGTTCTGCAAGGTTCTCCAACCCTTTGAACTTGCCACACGTGAATTCAGTTCAGACACTGCCAGCCTAAGTCAGGTCATTCCCCTCATCAAGCTTTTGCAGAAGAAGCTGGAGACATTGAAGGAGGAGCTAAAACGGAGCGATTCCGCTAGGCATGTGGGACTTGTGGATGGAGCTCTTCATTCGCTTAACCAGGATTCACGGGTGGTCAATCTGTTGAAATCAGAGCACTACATTTTGGCCACCGTGCTCGATCCTAGGTTTAAAGCCTATGTTGTATATCTCTTTCCGGCAGACACAAGACTGCAGATGTTCAAAGACCTGCTGGTGAGACAATTGTCAAGTCAAGTGGAACGTGACCCGCCAACAGCTCCTCCTTCATTTTCTACCGCCACTGGAGCTGACAGGAAAAGGATAAAATTTCCAAAACCACCCGCTGGCGGTGATGCAGGGCAGTCAGGAGCAAGTGCTGACATCTGGGCCGGACTGAAGGACCTGCCAATGATTACTGACATGTTGTCTACTGTCACTGCATATGATTCTGTCACCATTGAAAGAATGGTGGAGGATTATATGAGTGACAGCATCCAAGTAGGCACGTCAGACAGTCCGTACGTATACTGGCAGGAAAAAGAGGCAATTTGGAGGCCCTTGCAGAAACTGGCTTTATTCTACCTAAGTTGCCCCCCTCCAGTGTGTACTCCGAAAGAGTGTTTAGTGCAGCCGCTCACCTTGTCAGCAATCGGCGTACGAGGTTACTTCCAGAAAATGTGGAGAAGATGATGTTCATCAAAATGAATTATTATAAATTCCTCCGTGGAGACATTTACCAGCAATTGCCTTCAGAAAGTACACAGGGACCTGAGATGGTGGATTCCAGTGGGGACGAATTAATACTCTGTGAGGAGGGGGATGTACACAGTGAAAGGGGTGAGGAATTGGACGATGAGGATGAGGTGGACATCTTGCCTCTGTAGAGCCAGTTTGTGGAAGGAGAGATTGATTGCTTCTTTTTTGGTGGGGGCCCAAACCAACCAGTCATTTCAGCCACAGTCGTGTGGCAGACCCCATCGCTGAAATGATTGGTTTGTTAAAGTGTGCATGTCCTGTTTATACAACATAAGGGTGGGTGGGAGGGCCCAAAGACAATTCCATCTTGCACCTCTTTTTTTATTTATCTTTGCATCATGTGCTGTTTGGGGACTATTTTTTAAGTGCCATCCTGTCTGACACTGCAGTGCCACTCCTAGATGGGCCAGGTGTTTGTGCCGCCCACTTGTGTCACTTGGCTTAGTCATCCAATGACCTCGGTGCAAATTTTAGGACTAAAAATAATATTGTGAGGTGTGAGGTGTTCAGAATAGACTGGACATGAGTGGAAATTATGGTTATTGAGATTAATAATACTATAGGATCAAAATCACCCCCAAATTCTATGATTTTAGCTGTTTTTGAGGGGTTTTTGAAAAAAAAACACCCGAATCCAAAATGCATCCGAATCCGACAAAAAAATTAAAAGGATGGTGTTGTCAAAACGCGTCCGAATACAAAACATGACCGCGGAACCGAATCCAAAACCAAAACACAAAACCCTAAAAATGCCTGATGCATATCATTCTCTAGTTAATACTCATGATTTTCCAAGAAATATAATAAAAAAAAAAATCAGATAATCTGCAAAATATTGTCTTCCACTGCAAAACTTGATTTGCTCATAATTTCACCGCCAATTCACTCATGTCTACAGCGTATTAATAGCCGCTGGAGGAGGGGTTGTAACAGCTCCCAGGGAGACTGAGTTTGCACACCCAACATAAGTCAGATTGGATCCAGTGGTTTAGACTTGCCAACCGAAGAGGGTATCCGGTGTATAGGTTGACAGTCAAAAAGTCCACAGTCAACAGGTTGACCACTGTCGTCATGCATTAGGTCGACACAACATATGGTCGACATGAGTTTTTTGGAACTTTTTGCATACTTTAAACTTTTTTCTACTTTACCATGTGGACTATGATTGGGAACGCTAACCTTGCCCGCTTGGCAAGCAAAGCGGTACACTAACTGGGGTTTCATGTGCTGAAACCTAAATTTGTCACTCAAAAGACATTAAAAATTCATGTTGACTTTTCCATGCGTCGACCTTCTTTAAATTTTGAATCTTAGTGTTGTTGTTACGAGTTGTCTGTGCGCCATCAGACCAGGACTGCCAGAGAGTTTTCAAGAAGCGTATTCATTTCATAATATGATCATAAACGCTTCATATAGAGATAAGGCCTCCGCAGCAATAAGCTCCATCGTATCAGTGATTGGCGCTGCAGCATCATGTGATCCAATGCAGAGAGAGACTCCGAATCCTCTTCTCTATGTCTACTGCATAAGGTAAGGTAAGTCAATTAAAGTCAGATAAGTAAGGAAATTATGAGTTGCCTTTTTGTATAGACCTTTAAAAAGGCAATTTTTTATTTCATTTTTGTGCATTCTTACAGTTATCTATGTTATATGAGTAAGTGGCCTTTTGCAGTACAAAGAGAGATCGGAGCGGAATAACAAAGCTAGGAGCACGCATAGTTAACATATTTTTACATGAATCAATTCAAAACAGCCCAGTTTTATCAAGATGATGCATTCTAAATTTCATGCCGTTGCCATAGCAGCAGTTTAAAATTGACCATGTTCAATGTCATGCATCTTATTGTTGTGTTATTGCAGAAAACACATAGTCGGGCAATGAGCTACATCTCAAATATCAACAGCGCCTTTCATTGCTGAGCGCTTGCTCAAACGCATGGCTGCTAGGCGTCAGTAAACTTACCGGTAGTCAAAAAAAGTACAAATTTTTAGTTGTCAGTAAGAAAAATATAGAACATTTTTTTTTCACTTAGACGTTAATAGTTTATTAATTATTATTTTTATTAAGTTTCTTACATAGCGCAGCAAATTCCGTTGCGCTTTGTTCAACAGCCGCCGTCCGCATTAAGCTTAACAAGGATGCAACTTTCAGAGTTATCCTTCATAGTGTGATAAGCAGACTCAGAGTTGTTCCCACCAGATCCTGGCGCCCCTAGGCAGCTGCCTAAAGCTGCCTAATGGTAGAGCCGGCCCTGGATGTGCATAAGATAACCTTTTATAAGATTAAAATATTCATACAAATAATGATTGTTTTTCTGTTTTTTTTTTTAGAAAAAAATCAATTGTGCATAAACATAATAACAATAAACTTATTAGAACAGGTATTATAAAAATAGTTAGAACCCAATACAGATGCTCAGTCTCAGCATATGAAATGGTTTGGGAACATGTGGCTAATTACTGTATGGAGGGAGAATATGCTGTCATCATAATGAATGCGGTATATTCACTTGGAGAGGGGTCTCCTAGGATGGGAGAGGCCCGTGTGCAATGACTAAGTGCCCCTTCCCCTCTGGGATGGTGTATGCGCATATCTGTGGGAAAAGTATTACTCTATTGTGTATGCACACATATCTGGGTAGATGGTGCCAGAGCAGCCACTGCAGACGGCAAATATAGAGAATGGGCGTGGAGTGGGCTGTTTGGGACCCCCTGGGCCAAGGGACCCTACACCCATTATAGATATGAATATGGCACTGCATTTACTATTAGCTGGTGACATTTCACATAATCCAGGCCCCAAACACCTGCCCCACTCACATTTACCTGATTCACAGCAATATAGAAATACAGCTAACCTTATAAACATCACATGTGCTCCATCGCCCTCCAAATCACTAAAATGTGGCTTATGGAATGCACGCTCTGTTTGTAACAAACTAACATCTGTTCATGACCTCTTCATATCTAGCAACTTCAACCTGCTGGCTATTACAGAAACACGGCTCACACAATCACACACGGCACTGTCACATGGTGGTCTCCACTTCACACACACCCCCAGGCCTGTTAACTGTAAAGGAGGTGGGGATAGATTATTACTATACCAATCTTTCGCATACACAGTCCTACAACAGGTTCCATCACTCATATGTACATCATTTGAGGTACATTCTATCAGATTTTACACTCCTTTTTATCTGCATGTGGCAGCTTACTATCGCCCACCTGGGCAACCTAAACAATTTCTAGATGATTTTTCTGCTTGGCTCCCACACTTCTTATTCTCTGACATCTCCACCATTATCATGGGAGATTTCAATATTGCTATTGATAGTCCAAAATCCGCTGCTCATGCCTCCAGTCTACTCTCTCTAACCTCCTCTCTCGGCCTCTCACAATGGACTGACTCCTCTACTCATCAGTGGGGGCCACTGCCTTGATCTAGTATTCACTAGATTATGCTCAGTTTCTGAATTCACTAACACACCTTTCCCTCTCCCAGATCACAACCTTATCACCTGCATGCTCTCCTCTAATACTTCAAACTCAGTGTTGCTGACATCCTCCAATCCTCCTCAAATCCGCAGAAATATTAATACAATTAATCTTCAAGAACTTTCCACCTCACTGCAAGAACTGCTTTCACCTATTTCTGCATTCACCTTTCCTGAGATGGCTGTATCACACCTGAACCAGACTCTAGAGATAGCCCTTGACGAAGTGGCTCCAGCTACCCATCGCACTCCACTGTCGAAGTCGAAAAAACGAGACATACAAACCACACACATATTGGCGCTTCTCGTTGGTGGCGTAAGGACGCAATTGACGTATATGGACGCACCATGTTTCTTTACCGTACATCATGCATAGAGTCGCACGGCGTGCGTGTTGCAGCGTGGTGGGTGTATATACGGTAAAAGGCGCAATCACTGAGAAATGCCATAAAGATGCACACAAACACATATTCATACAACACATATATTACACATAGACAAAACATGTCCAGCACCAGACATTATATCATATTTATACAATAGATTGTAAAACCAGATGTATATGTAATATTGGGATGGAACAAGTTAATTATATCATGCTTAGTGTCAAAATGGTCAGGAGAATGTGTGGATTAATTTGATAGCTATGGGTAAATTGTAGCACATTGAAATGATTAGTTATGATAAAATGTATGAATATAAAGTCACATTCTATGAGAACAAAGGACATTCCTGAGAAAGCATGTGGGCAGGATCCCAGTGTTTAATCCCTGTATCTACATCTTGAAACTGGACATTGCTTACATTTGAACTGACCAATCACACACAATGAATGACAAACCTGCCTCTCCTGGGCCAATGGAAGGAGACCGAAACGAACAACCTGTTAACTACCACTGTTTGATATAGGCAGTTTTGTAAGGCATAGTTAGTTGCAGTTGCTTGCTGAGAGGGAGAGATGGAGGAAGGTCATATGGGACAGGGTGACGTATATTGGCTGTAACTGATTCTTTTGTACATGTAATTCTGTACCACTAACCTAGGCTTATATATGTTATACTGAATGATATACTGTACATATGTTATTTTGTATGCATAACTTTTACTATCAAATACATATATATCTCTGAGCGTTGGACCTCAGTATACCATGTGTGTGAGTACTTGCTTTCTCTTAAGGGACATAGTGCTCCGACATTCAGCGCACTATTATCGTATATGGTAATAAGATACACCTTATGTCCGCAGTATATATTAACGCTGGCATTGTAAATGTTTATTTAAAATAATGAAAAATTCACACCACGTAGGCCTAGATGTCAACCGTGGCACTCTAAAGTAACATGACACTTACAAAAACTGTCATGTAAAGTTGAACACCAGTGGCATAAATCTCGTATTCCAAGTGACTTCCTCGCATATAAGACTGTCTACCACTCTTATTGTAATACCCTGGACACTGCCAAACAAACATATTTCCAAACTCTCATCTCTGCTCAAGCCTCTAACCCCAAATGACTTTTTAATACATTTTTCAACCCTCCTTCACTCAGCCAGCCACTATCAAGGCGCAAGATCTTGCTTCCTACTTCAAGGATAAGATTGATAAGATCCAAGATGAAATGGTATGCTCTTCCTCAACCAGTGACCTGCTCAATTCCCTACCTGAACCCTCTGGCACTTTCTCTTCATTTGATCCCACAAATGAAGATGAAGTATCAACACTCTTCTCATCCTGCTACTCTACTACCTTTCCTCTTGATCATAATCCCTCATAAATAGCTAAAGCTCTGTCTGCTGTGCTCGTCCCAACCTTAACTAACATCTGTAATCTCTCTCTGTCTACTGGTATCTTTCCTTCTCTGTACTGTGCCGTGATTACTCCCATTCTGAAAAAACAAAAATTCTTACCCTAACTCTCTCTCAACCTGCTGTCCCATCTCTCAGCTACTTGAGAGACTTGCCTACACTCGCCACACACACTTTCTTAACTCATACGACTTATTGGACCCACATCAATCAGGATTTCACTCACAACACTCCACAGAGACAGCACTGACTAAAGTAGAGAATGATCTGGTCACTGCAAAGTCTAAAGGCCATTACTCCCTATTTATTCTTCTAGATCTCTGCTGCTTTTGACACCGTTGACCACTTTCTTCTCATACAAACACTGCAATCCCTAGGTCTTCAGGACACAGCCCTTTCTTGGTTCCTATTCTACCTATCTAATCACTTTTTTAGTGTCCGTTTCTCTGAAACCACCTCCTCTTCGCTACTTCTTTCAGTTGGAGTACTGCAAGGCTCAGTCTTGGGTCCTCTGCTTTTCTCTATCTATACCTCATCTCTTGGGAAACTAATCAGCTCTTTTGGATTTCAGTATCATCTGTACGCAGATAATGCTCAGATCTACCTATCCTCTCCTGACTTGTCCCTATCTGTACCATGTCACTGAATGCCTCTCTGCCGTTTCATCTTGGATGTCATCTCGCCACCTCAAACTTAATATTTTTAAAAGAGAATTAGTTATATTCCCACCAGCCAATATCATTTACCAACCTGATATTTCTATCACTGTTGAAAACTCTACAATCAACCCTACCCCACAAGCTTGCTGCCTAGGTTCATACTTGACTCAGAACTGTCCTTTGCTCCCCACATTCAATCTGTCTCAAAATCATGTTACATGCATCTAAGAAACATATCCAAAATACGATCATATCTTACACAAGACACAGCAAAAACTCTAATCCACGCTCTCATTATCTCCCGCAATGATTATTGCAATAGTCTTCTTACTGGTCTTACCAAGAAGAGACTCCTACCATTACAATACATTGTAAATGCAGCTGCGAGGCTAATATTCCTCACTAGACATTCATCGTCTGCAGATCCGCTCTGTCAGTCCCCCCATTGGTTACCACTATTCTACCGTATTCAATATAAAATACTTTTACTCACACACAAGACCATTAACCAAACTACACCAACGTGCATCTCTTCGCTTATCTCAAAATATCTCCCAACCCGACCTCTTCGCTCTTCACAAGATCTACGTCTTTCATCCACACTCATTACTCGCTCCCGTGCATGATTACAGGACTTTCTATGGGCTGCACCCACTCTGTGGAATGCCCTACCATGTATTTTAAGACTCTCCTCTTGTCTCCAAACCTTCAAGTGTTCCCTGAAAACTCACCTCTTCAGGCAAGCGTATCAAATTCCAGAACCGCCCACATAACTTTCATAGCTTTCCTATCCAATTATATCCCCACAGTAGAGTCCACACATATCCCCCACATATTTAATTCTTCACTCTTCTTTCCTCCTGACCTTGGTTCATCACTACTGTGATGTGATATCATGCAGCCCACCAAGAACCTTTTTAATCTGGTGAACAACTATGCGATAGATAGCACCTATCCTTGTGTATCTATGCCTATTTCCCTATAGAGTGTAAGCTTGCGAGCAGGGCCTTCCTGCCTCTATGACTGTTTTTACCCAGTTTTGTCTTCTAATTGTGTCCAGTTGTAAAGCGCAATGGAATTAGCTGCGCTATAGAAGAAACTGTTAATAACTAAAATAATAAATTTGGAATATTGTTTGTCCCTGCAGTCTATTAGAAGTGAATTATGGCCCCCATTATGATCTGCCCACGCTGAGGTCTATGTACTGTACATGTTCTATTGCATACAGTATGTGATACAGTTACACATAACCAGATCAGAAGTACAAGACATAGACATAGGCATATCTACAATTGGTGCATGGAGTGTGAGGCAAATGGGTATTTGGGAAGGGGGTCCTGAACTGCACACCCTGCAAACAGAATGTACTTACCCCTATGTAATGCGCTGGTGGCACCCAGGGCCGGTTCGAGCCCTTTTTGCGACCCGGGCAGTACATAGGGGCGTGGCTTCATACAGGGGGCGTGGTTAATTACGCCCCCTGTACAGTAGTAGCGCCGCTGAAATGCTGAGCGGTGCGCGATGACGTCATCGCACACAGCACAGCAAAGGTCCTCTCCACGAAGGGAAACTAGACGCGTAGCATCTAGTTCCCTTCACAGGGGGACACAGCCGGGGGACACAGCAGGCAGCGGAGGGCACAGCAGTAGCGGATCTTGCCATGGTGCGGTGCCCTCCGGAAGGCGGCGCCCCGGGCAAAAGTCCTGCTTGCCCGTGGCAAGATCCGCTACTGGTGGCACCATCTCCAAGGTGTCATCTGCAGAAAGATGGTGTCTTTGCTTTCTTTTGTACGTGAGCCATCTACCTGAATATCGCTGGGAAGATGGTGGCAGTGGTAGAAGGTAGGGCGTGTGTTACGCCCCTGGTACATAAACATTTTTTTGAATGCTATTACGGTACGTTTGATTTAGGAAAAAAACCCTCCACAATACAGCAAATTCATTAATCTCCTTTCATACACATGAATGAAAGTAGCAACATAATAATTCTAAAATAAGACCAGAAAGTTATTTCCTACATATTAGCCCAAATCTGTGACTCTGTGACTGTGTGTATAATATGGGCGGAGTCACAGTGCTGGGCGGAGTCAGGGTGGGATGTACTAACTTCTACCACTGTGGTATCTGGCTTAACGCATCCTGTGTGTTCTCCTCGGTAATAGGATCTCCGCCCGCTGCCCGTAGTTTTTTCCTCACTGCACTTCCGCCTACATACATATATATATATATATATATATATATATATATATATGAATTGTGGGAGGAACCCTGTGCAAACACTGGGGGAGAACATACAAACTCTATACAGATAGGCTGTGATGGAACTTATTCCCAACCACTTAGCCATCCTTGCTGCACATTGATAAATAACTAGTTAAGGCTTCCCTTACATGGCTGACCGCATTACACTCCACCTGAATATATTATAAGATAGATATGTACTGTGTATATATATACACAGTGCAATATTATAAAATAGTCATGCTGTAACCATTTGTAATCCAGTAATGAACCATTGGGAGTACCGCCAGCATTTTTGCACAGCCCCAGTAGCCTGAGTGACACATGCCACAGTGGAACCTCCCCCAATGAGGCTGCTACTGTACCAATGCAGATGTGTGATCCCTGTGTACTTTACAGAAGTCTTTTTCCAATATATTTAGATGTGCTAATTTGGTCCTGAGGCAGTCAGTGCGTACATAAGCAAACAGAAGAATATGATAAAGCAGTCATTCAACAGTATCTGAAATGTCATTTATTTTACCGGGCTTTGCATATTTAATTGGCTCAGTAATTGACTTATCAGAAAGCAAATAGTAAATCATCCTTAGGACTTCATTAAATCACTCCGTGTTAGTCTATACGAGACGTCAGATGGATTCCGGGGATGTAGCGTCTCCTGGTTGCAGATTGCGGCAGAGTGACACCAGGGGCACTCATTTCTTGGGCAGGTGCATCATTTGGTGCACCTGCAGGTCAAGCGTTCTTTAGGGTAACATCCAGCTCACGCTGCATTATCAAGTCACACCAGTAAAAGAGACTCCCATGACTTTCCCAGTTACAATAAATGGGTTCTGTGACACATGCAGAACAGGAACTTTTTTACGGTACATGGAAAATGTGTGGAAGCCACTACAAATGGAGGACCTGTCGCAACATGAACTTCACCAACCGCCCATTCAAAGGGTTTGATTGTTTCCGGTATATGGGGAGGTCATGTGCGCAGGCAACAAGTGCTGCTTACCGACCCACCCCTTTCCCCTCACTGAGAGCCACACCACTGCTGTAAGCGCCAATGACAGGATTTGCATGGGGGCGGGGAGTGTCTTATATATACTGTAGATAGTTCACTCCAAGTGAGGAATTTGAACACCAAACCTCCTGTACTATGGCCCTCATTCCGAGTTGTTCGCTCGTTAGTGGTTTTCGCAATGGAGCGATTTGTCGCAAACTGCGCATGCGCAATGTTCGCAGAGCGCATGCGCTTAGTTATTTTACTCAAAAGTTAGGTATTTTACTCACGGCATTACAAGGATTTTTCTTCGTTCTGGTGATCGTAGTGTGATTGACAGGAAGTGGGTGTTTCTGGGCGGAAACTGGCCGTTTTATGGGTGGGTGTGAAAAAACGCTGCCGTTTCTGGGAAAAACACGGGAGTGCCTGGAGAAACGGGGGAGTGCCTGGGCGAACGCTGGGTGTGTTTGTGACGTCAAACCAGGAACGAAACTGACTGAACTGATCGCAGTGGCAGAGTAAGTGTCGAGCTACTCAGAAACTGCAAAGAAATTTCTATTCACAATTATGCGAATCTTTAGTTTGCAATTCTGCTAAGCTAAAATTCACTCCCAGTAGGCGGCGGCTTAGCGTGTGCAAAGCTGCTAAAAGCAGCTAGCGAGCGAACAACTCGGAATGAGGGCCTATTATTCATACTCTTACCATGTGAGCTATCAGTAATACAGTAGTGTGATTTGTGTGCACTCTGTCAATAACTTTTAGTTAAATCCCCCATTATTTAAAACAGGCAATTCTGAGCAAACCATACTCAGGCCTCAAACTCACAACCTCTTACACCACAGTCAGACACCTAACACATGGAGCTATTTACTTCTGTATAAGAAGCTTGGTCATTCTAAATATATGAAGCTAATTGTAATGCTCAGTTTTAAACCAGCTGAAAACCATTGTCCAGCAGATCCTTGTAGATCCAATGCCCCGCAGCCACACTCTACATACATCTGGTTAGCTGCTGCTGTAGAGTTGTCTACCAACCATCAATGTTTAGCAATCATCTATGCTTTGAGCTCAATGTTTAATGATGTTTTATTCCCACATTGATGGTGGAAGTCCAATGTCCCCTTAATCAATTGTAACACCCACAAACCCGGTGCCGGAAACGTAAACTAATTGTGGGGTGCGAAAATAAATCAGGCTCAGGTGATCAGAGCGGCAGACTTGTTTTACCCATCAGACACAGTGACGACACACAAATACAGGATCCAACTCCATTTTATTTTTTATTATTAAATAATAAGGGCCACAGTGATAGCATTGTTCAGTAACTGATAACCTACAACCTCAATTATCGCAGGTAAATTGCGGGAACAGGTGAGCAAGCTGGCGTCTCTATAAAGCACAATCTTTTATTACTAGCGTCGACACTAAAGCAGGTATAATGGCTTGAATATACCTGCTGGGCGGAGCTTGCATAAATGCACCAGAAGTACCAGCATTCCTCAATAGCAGATAATTGCATTAACATCAGCTTTTACACTGCTGGGCGGAGCTTGCATAAACTCATAGCCTCCGAGAGCTCTTGACCCAAGAGAACAATCACTTCCCTTATACTTAGTAGTAGCAACCATGGGGAATACCACCCCAACCCCCTTTTACACAACTGGGGCACTAATGACATGAGGGGTGCCTACCCCCTTTATCTCTTGGTTCAACGGGGCAGCGGAGTGAGGGGAGCCATCCCCCTAAAATAATAAAATATATGATGCCCCAATAGTAGAGCTCCAGCAGTGGAAGGGTTAAATGTCGGCAAAGCAGATGCTGAGGGGAGCCTACCCCCTTTAGTAATTAGTGCTGCGGGCACTGGCTAATGAGGGGAGCCTACCCTCTATTAAATAACTGGTCCTTTGGGCACTGGTGAAGGGGAGCCTACTCCCTTTATTAATTTGTCCCTCATTGCAGAGTTTGGCAGCGGAAGGGCTTAACTGTGCAGAGTGTGGCAGCGGAAGGGCTTAACT
Source organism: Pseudophryne corroboree (assembly GCF_028390025.1). Classification (NCBI taxonomy): domain Eukaryota; kingdom Metazoa; phylum Chordata; class Amphibia; order Anura; family Myobatrachidae; genus Pseudophryne; species Pseudophryne corroboree. The sequence goes on along the minus strand of NC_086454.1, from coordinate 358,575,075 downwards.
GTGCAGAGTGTGGCAGCGGAAGGGCTTAACTGTGCAGAGTGTGGCAGCGGAAGGGCTTAACTGTGCAGAGTGTGGCAGCGGAAGGGTTGCAGTAGTATCTCACCCACAGTTGCGGCGCTTCTGCCACCTGCGACCCGGCTTCCGTCTATGGCGCCACCCGGGATGCAGAGCACCGCACCGGGGATGCGCCCTTTACCAGATGTCCGCTGCTCGGTCTCCGCTCTGCACTGTCCTCCCCACCAGGGTCTTCTCCGTCTGCAGCCGTCACCGGGTCCTCCTCTCTGCATCGTCCTCTCTCACCACTGGGCTCTTCTCCTTCTGCCGGCGATGTCCTTTCAGCTCCAGCCGCATCAACCTCCTTAGGCAGGGTCTCTGGTCCGCGCAACTGGTCACCGGGATCCTCTTCTGGCAGACCTCCCCTCTCCTGGGTTCCCACTGGCTCCTGAGCCCCAGCAACAGCCCTCCCCAGGTGCCTTCTGCCCTGCAACCTGGGGGGTCCAATCACTGGGGGGGGGGCAAATTCCCGGGCTTAGTGGTTGCTGAGGAAGGGGAACTAATTATAGAAGGCAGTGGTGCCAAATATCAAACTCCTGTTCTGTCAGGTAACACAACAGTGCAGCCCATGTTCTATCCTGGGCTTTGTAGTTCCACAATGTAAATATATATAAAAAAACAAGGGGGTCCCCATTTCTTAATTACTTCAGGGTATTACACAATAGTTCTATTGTGATGTTATTCTTGCATCCTCCAACGGTATACCACAAGGATAATTTAGAAGAAAGTTGCATGGTGCTAGAAATGGTTTAGAAGGAACTCACACATCCTGAGTACTTTGTGCAATTAGTTTACTGTAAGCAACATGTCCCCGTCTTTCTCAGACCTCAGCTGAGTCTGGCTCGCTAGTTATCAGGTGGATGGAAACTGTTTTCAGTAGCAGCTGACCCTCTATACAATCTTCCCCTTGGTCCATGGTGTCAAAGTTACATCAGAGACACTGTGGAGTTCCAGACCTTTTCCCACTTCATCATGAAGTCAGCGGAAGAATATACGGTCAGGGCGCACGTGTGCGGCGATTTTTTGGGGGGAGGGGGTGGATCTGAGAACACGTGATATTTGTCATTATATGGATTATGGACCTAATTCATGTTTCTATGCAAATGCAATTGCATCAATAACTTTGCGATGGAATCCTCAGAGTGAGATCGCAGCTGCACCTTGGCACATGCGCACTGCGATCGCAGCACGTGCACAGTCTGCCGATTATCACCCCATTGCCTGATAATCGCCACTGCGTACAAACATGAATACGGGTCTATGTCATTCTCTGATTGACTGTCACCGTGACTGTAAATATGGAACTGTATTAGTCACAGCTATCTACGAGTGTGGGTCTGTATGTGATTCCCCACAGTGGGCCTGATTCACACTCAGATAATACTGCGACTCCCACTTGTGGCAGCGCATTTCTTTCCCGGTTTGTCAGTTTGTCAGTCTGAGTATGGCCCCTGTTTGAGTGGCTGTACGTCTGTGGATGCAGCCACTTACAGCACCACGCCCGGGATACGTCCACGTCTGCTTAGCCACCCCCACTATTACCCTCAAAGGAACGCCCACTGAGATCCACAGACCCTGAGATCAAATCTGTCGTGCGCAGGGTCGGTGCTAGGGTGTTCGGCGCCCTCCTGCAAACTATAAAATTGCGCCCTCCCTCCCTTAACTCAGAAAGAGACAGCGTGCATCTCAAAAGAGTGTAGTCTCACATGGGAGGGGTGTGGACACACAACAGCACCTCACAATAGTACCTCCAATTCAAATTACGCCACACTGAAGCACAATTTTAGTCACATTACACTGCACTGATTCATATTACACAACATAGTAGTGTCCCTTAATCTTAAGTCCAGCATTGGCTGGGTTTATTTTTATTTATTTTAAGCTATTATCCCAGCACTGCCTGAGGATATTTTTTTCTTCTTTCTTTTTCCTCCTCCTCTCTCTCGGCCCCTTTCCCCATCTATTTTCCATCCCCTCTTTCTCCTTCTTACTCACACTACCTTAGGAGTTACAGGGAGGGTGAGGGCAGGGACTCTGAGGGGGAGTTACAGGGAGGGAGAAGGCAGGGACACTGACAGGGAGCTACAGGAAGGGTGAGAGCAGAGATGCTGAGAGGGAGTTACAGGAAGGGTGAGGGCATAGACGCTGACAGGGAGTTAGAAGTAGAGATGAGCGGGTTCGGTTCACAGAGAACCGAACCCCCCCGAACTTTGGCTTCCGAGTCCGGATCCGAGCCGGGCTTCTTCCCTCTTGACTCGGAAACCCGAACTCGGCAAAACGTCATCATCCCGGTGTCGGATTCTCGCGGGATTTGGATTCCATATAAGGAGCCGTGCGTCGCGGTCATTTTCACTCCAGTCTCGGAGAGTGTATAGACTAGAGGTGTCCTCAGTGTTCAGCGTCTTTTATTTGGGCAGGAAAGTGGGGTGACAAGTGTTGTGCTGCTCAGTCCAGTCCATATATCCAGTGTAGCTGTAAAGTGGTGCTGTGTTGTGCAGACCAGTCCAGTGTAGTCAGTGTACTGTGCTGCATCAGTCCAGCCAGTCACAGTGTTGGTGTTCTCTGCTGCAATATATCCAGTGTCCTGTGTCATCAGTAATTCCAGTGACGATATACGCTGCTGCTATATATATATCCACTGCTGCAGTATAACAAATTACAATTATATTATTATTAAGCTGTTGGGCTGCATCAGACCAGTGGTAGTGTGTGTTCTGTGTAATCAGTAGTTCCAGTGACGATATACACTGCTGATATATATACACTGCTGCAGTATAACAATTATAACAACATGTTAGGCTGCATCAGACCAGTGGTAGTGTCCTGTGTCATCAGCAATTACAGTCATTCCTGTGACGCATATTGTCTCTTATAACTCCCCAAAAATAATGGAGAACAAAAATTTTGAGGAGAAAATAGGGAAAGATCAAAAAGAACCACTTCCTCCTAGTGCTGAAGCTGCTGCCACTAGCCATGACATAGACGCTGAAATACCATCAACGTCGTCTGCCAAGGCCAATGCCTAATGTGATAGTAGAGGGCGTATAAAATCCAAAAAGCCAAAGTTCGTAATATATAATATAATACGTTTCTCCTCAGACGATTAAAATTTCTTTTTTTGGTTCTTATTACGAACTTTGCCAACTTGCCAATATGCCATTTACGACACGGAGTGGCAAGGAACGGCTGAGGCCCTGGCCTATGTTCATGGCTAGTGGTTCAGCTTCACATGACGATGGAAGCCCTCATCCTCCCGCTAGAAAAATTAAAAGAGTTAAGCTGGCAAAAGCACAGCAGAGAACTGTGCGTTCTTCTAAATCACAAATCCCCATGGAGAGTCCAAGTGTGTTGGCGGTTGCGATGCCTGACCTTCCCAACACTGGACGGGAAGAGGTGGCTCCTTCCACCATTTGCACGCCCCCTGCAAGTGGGGATGAATTAATACTCAGTGAGGAGGATGTACACAGTGAAAGGTGTGAGGAATTGGAGGATGATGATGAGGTGTTATGCACACCAGTGCCAGCAGGAATGTACTGGTGTCTGAACGGTGAGGGATGCAAAACAAATGAACTCACAGACAGACTGGGGAATATGACATTACATACACAGAAGGTGATAGGGTAACAAAATAAACACAAAGTGAACAGAGAAGCCCAAAGGCTAAGAAACTGGGTGTCTCCCTAGTATTAGGAATGCTCAGATGGAAAGAAGCGAGATGTAGTGATTTAATACGTAGAGAACCCGAAATGCTGTTGCTAAGGGCAACAGCAAAACCCTAAAGGGTTACCAACGGGTGTGGCAGTAAACTCCTTGGTCAGAGATGGAATAATAGACACAAGGAGAGTCTCCACAATCCTAATCCTCACTTGCAGTGCACTGGTTCAGCTTACTGCCACTAAACTGACACCTGAACACCTTGCACAGTGAGAAAGGATTTTGGCAGGCAAGTCTGAGAATACAGCCGCAAACTTGCTAGGTTCACAGAGTAGCAAAAGAACCCCAGCAGATTAAACGACTGACTCCAGTCTTACTGCTAGGTCTGGATTGGCAGAGTGTAATACCAAATCCCAAGGCCTATTTGCAGTAAGCAACAAACAAATACAAAGTTTACACAGTACTAGCTAGCTTTCAGGAACTGACTAACCAACAAAGATTCAGCAGCATCTGCCTAACCTGAGAAGAGGGTTTATATAGCAGGTGCTGTCCACGCCCCACTCAGACCTCACAGACTGTGAGCACAAAAACCAGCACCGGATCCCCTGCCGTGCACAGAGCCTGTAACCACTGCACAGCAAAAGACCCGAACCGGAGTATCAGCTACGCTCAGGTTACTCCGCTAGCACTTGTCTCCCGGTTGCCATGACGACGTGGCAGCACAGAGCAGGAGACCCTAACATAAGGTGGACATCTTGCCTCTGTAGAGCCAGTTTGTGCAAGGAGAGATTGATTGCTTCCATTTTTGTTGGGGGCACAAACCAACCAGTCATTTCAGCCACAGTCGTGTGGCAGACCCTGTCGCTGAAATAATGGGTTTGTTAAAGTGTGCATGTTCTGTTTATACAACAAAAGGGTGGGTGGGAGGGCCCAAGGACAATTCCATCTTGCACCTCTTTTTATTCTTTGCATCATGTGCTGTTTGGGGACTAGTTTTTTTTGTGTGCCATCCTGTCTGTAACTGCAGTGCCACTCCTATATGGGCCAGGTGTTTGTGTCAGCCACTTTGGTCGCTTAGCTTAGTCACACAGCTACCTCATTGCACCTCTTTTTCTTCTTTGCATCATGTGCTGTTTGGGGCCTAGTTTTTAAGTCTGCCATCCTGTCTGCCACTGCAGTGCCAATCCTAGATGGGCCAGGTGTTTGTGCTGCCAACTTGGGTCGCTTAGCTTAGTCATACAGCAACCTTGGTGCAACTTTTAGGCCTAAAAACAATATTGTGAGGTGTGAGGTGTTCAGAATAGACTGTAAATGAGTGGAAATAAATGGTATTGAGGTTAATAATACCATAGGAGCAAAATTACCCCCAAATTCTATGATTTTAGCTGTTTTTATGTTTTTTCCCCAAAAAATCATCCAGATCCAAAACCAAAACACGAAAGGGTGGTTTTGGCAAAACCAAGCCAAAAGTTAGCAAAACACAAAAATGGAATTAGAACAAAAAGCCAAAACTGAAAACACGAAAAAGTGGCAGCCGCACATCTCTAGTTAGAAGGCGTGTGAGTGGCATTGAGGGGGGTGTTACAGGAAGGGTGAGGGAAGGGACACTGGGGAGGAGTTACAGGGAAAGTGAGGGCAGGGACGCTGACAGGGAGCTACAGGGAGGATGAGTTAGATGAATGGCAGTTAGATGAAGGGTAAGGGCTGGGAACGCTGAGGAGGCAGTTAGAGGAAGTGTGAGGGTACACTGAGTGCGGAGCTACACGGAGGGTGAGAGCAGGGTCACTAAGGGGAGAGTTAGGGGGAGGGTTGGGACGCTGAGGGTGGAGCTACGGGGAGGATGAGGGCACATTGAGGGGGGAGCTACAGGGAGAGTGAGGGCAGGGGCACTGAGGGGGGACCTACTGGGAGGGTGAGGGCACACTGAGGGGGGAGCTACAGGGAGAGTGAGGGCAGGGGCACTGAGGGGGGACCTAATGGGAGGGTGAGGGCACACTGAGTGGGGAGCTACAGGGAGAGTGAGAAAAATAGCTTTATTAGAATAAATAAAAAACTCTAAAGCAAAGTGTGGATTAAACATTCATATACAGACTATAAGATATGGAGAGGCCACCGCCCACACGCAGACTGTCACTAGCCAGATATTTGCAGTTTAAGTACAAGTAGTGCCTCCGGCCCTCCTCTCTTTTTCAGGAATAGGCAGCAGCCTGTCACACGTGGGATTCTGCGCGCCGCGGCTATCCCATTGATTCAGAGGCAGAGCAGCCCACATGTGAGGCGGAGCTCGGGACTCAAGAGAGCTGTGCTAGTGTGGTCTTCCTGGGTGGGTGGGTGGGCAGGACATGGTAATAACGTTTCTGCTGTAAGTCTCTTCATGCTGCTGCTGCTGCCTGTGGGGAGTGTGACAGGCGCTGGCAGCAACAGGTAGGGAAGTGCTGAAGCAGAGAGGGGGAGCCGCTGTTCATGCTGCCAGTGCTGCTGCCTGTGATAAGTGTTACAGGCGCTGACAGCGCAGAGAAGTGCGGCTCCATCACTGAAGAGGCAGGGAGGGGGGAGACGATTTTGATGCTGCCGGCGCCACTGCTGCCTGGCAGCCGGCAGCAACAGCGCAAGTCAGCAAGGTCACAGAGCAGGGAGAGCGCCTCTCAGACCCGGCGCCTACCTGCTTTGCAGATCTTGCTGAGCGGGTAGCGCCGGGCCTAGTTGTGCGTCTCCACCCAGTAACACTGGTGACACATGCGCCGTGCGACTCCGACGCATGTACAGAAGAAGCAACACCGGCATTTGCGTGAATGTTGGCATAGCGTGCGACTCTGAACCAGGCCCAGTTTCGGCAAAACTGTCGCTGCTGCAGGAAATATTGCAAAGAGGAGTCGGCAAGAATAAAGTAATGAATCGTCAGCACGGATTAGTAATTTGCCCACTAGCTATATCTAGCACAAAAAGAGGAAAAGGTTCGGGATGTGACACAATATATCGATGGTCCGAAACATTGTTATTTCCAGCCGATGCTTCAGATCAATCAATGCCAATGTCCCAATGGAGCCATTCATGAGTTCTATCAATGTTGACCCTTTGATTGTGCGATCCTACTGTGTGTCTCATCCTCCATTACAGGTGGCATTCCCAACCTCAGTCCTCAAGTGTCTCCAACAGTTCATGTTTTACATGTCACCTAGCAGGTGCACAGGTGTATTCATTACTCACTGACACATTTTAAGACCCACAGGTGGAGCAAATTATTTCACTTGCAATCCTGTGAGGAGACCTGGAAAACATGAACTGTTGGAGGTACTTGAGGACCACTGTTGGAACCACTGATCTATGAAATCCTATCTGTGGTGACTTCCCTGACTTCAAACTGAAATATGAATTGTTGGCCTGATTACAAGGTGTACGCAACGCCGATGCTTGCGGACTTGATCGCTTTGTTTCGGACGGCGCATGCGTCACAGTCGCACACAGCGCACCCGATGGAGGTCGCACTTAGGATTTGGATGACAGTCGGTGTGTATATGGAAGGTAATGGGGGGGTGGCTTGTCAAATGCGGGCGTCACAAGCATTTTCCAGGGCGTGTTGCAGGCAGCGACTGCATCGTCATTCGCAGCTGTACTGCCATTTGCGTCCATCGCTGAATGAGGCTCTGCTTGAACAGCGAATGGCTACTGCTGAGAAAGCACATTATACACCTAATTATGTAGCCCAATTTTAGCACAATAAATTGGTAGGTATTTTATTTTCCATTGTAAGAGTTTCCCTGACCTTACCCTTGTTTAAAAAAGAAGAAAAGTAAAAAAAAACGTTGTGGATTATTTATAACATCAGATCTGACATATCTGGTTTTCTAATCTTTCCGTTGGCAGCAGAGACTGTTACTCCTCCTGTATGCAGAGTATGCACCTGCCTTGGGTACAGCTCACATCATGACAGTAGTCGTACCTTTGTTAATTCTGTTACCTCTCCAAAACCTTTTTTTTCCCCCATTCATTACTATCATAACAATCATACCATCATAATGGTCTGTGTATAAAACATTCTGACACAGACGCACATTTTATTTGTACAGTATATGTGTCATTTGTGACCCAGGAAATTATTGTAGGAACAATTCTCCTCATCCTCCTCCTCCTTCTTCCCTTCTTCTTCTTTTCTTCTTCTTCTTCTTTTCTTCTTCTTCTTTTCTTCTTTTCTTCTTCTTCTTTTCTTCTTCTTCCCTTCTTCTTCCCTTCTTCTTCTTTTCTTCTTCTTTTCTTCTTCTTCTTCTTCTTCTTCTTCTTCCCTTCTTCTTCTTTTCTTCTTCTTTTCTTCTTTTTCTTCTTCTTCTTCTAAACATAATAAAACCATAGACAAGGAGTAGAGTAACTTACTGTAGTTAGTTACTGTAGTGTCATCTGGTATTGGGGAAGGCACAACAGCTTTCGATGATACTCCACCCATCATGTGGGCAAGGGGACAGTGTTATATGGGTCTATTTACTAAGCCTTTAGTGGAGATAAAGTGGACAGAGATAAAGTACCAGCCAATCAGCTCCCAACTGCCATGTCACAGGCTGTGTTTGAAAAATGTGAGATAGGAGCTGGTTGGTTGGTACTTTATCTCCGTCCACTTTAACTCCATCCAAGGCTTAGTAAATAGACCCCATAGTCGCTGAAGGGTTGAAGGAGACAAAAGACAAGGAGCACTGGTAATAAACATTGCAAGAGGAAGGACAAATGACTAGAGGGCCCAACCCTAGAGATGTGCTTGGTAGGAGGAAGGGGTGAGAGAGGCGTTAAGGAAAGGGCTGATAGGTTTTAGTGAAAAAAAGTGTCTTAAAGGAACATTTGAAGCAAGTGAGGATGGAAGAAAGTCCAACTTGACGAGGGAGAGAGTTCCAGGGAAGGGAGTACTATTGGAGTAAACAGACAGGTATGAGAGGAAGAGACCAGAGTAGAAAGTTGAGGTGGCAGTCAGTAGAGCAAGAGTGAAGATGATGGGAGGGAGTGTGGACAGATATGAATTTGGAAATGTAGATGTTTGCAATCCTTTGGATCTCATTCTGGGGGCCGTCCATCACCGGGCAAGGCCTCCCAGCATGCTGACTGCCGTCTCCCCCCTGTTCAACAAGCAGATATTGCGATCGTATTGCAATTTCTGCTTCTTTGCAAAAACTGAGGAAGACTCCTACCGGTGCAGCTAATCTGCACCTGCAGGAGGCCCGCTGCCATGTTCTAGATCGTGGCAGTTGCTTCCGTGATCACGCCCCCTTCATGCCCCCATATGACTGCCTCCACCCCACGTTCGCACCGCACCGCCCTCGCAATGATCTGTCTCCGCCCTGGAAACGAAGCATTGCCTCCCGCGCCCTGCGACCGCCTCTGACTGATTGACAGGCAGAGGCGATCGCATTTTCTTTGGCCTCTGATCGTAATAATTCTGGTTGGATCGCGATTTGTGATCCAACCTGAATTAGCCCCAATGTTTGGAAGTCTACAAAAGGGGACCATTCCTCTCCAAGAAAGTCACTCAACTGATGCCTGGTTCATGGTGGTGGAAAACTTTGTCTGAGGTTATTCCAGAATTTCCAATAAATACTTGAACGGATTCTGACCTTGGTTGAGAAAAACATGATATACTGCACTGTATATATAACATCAGTTCCAAGTTCATCAAACTATTGGATAAGAACACGTGTTCTCTCTAGGAAAACAATACTGCAACATGGGGTGAGATGATCTCTCAGTAACATTTAGTATTGATCAGCATCGATGTTGTCTTCTTGATGAAAGATTGCATCCAACTGTGCCAGGAAAATTAGCCAAAATGCCTTTCAAATGAATATCATTTTTTTGTATATACATTTTTTTTACCTGATTCATACACTCATATTGTTACCAAAATAGATTGGTCAATGGTTGCTCTCCAGATTATGTTGCAATTGATATGTGGTGAAATGATAATGGACAGTTATGAGATAGCTTTCACTAGTTAATGGGTGATTTTACAATGTCAAAAAAGTCAAGCTACAGTACAGATTTCTTCATCTTCACTAACACAAACATATTGATCAGCAGCAACCCAACACAATTGGTCTCCACACTTTTAAATAAATAATAAAGATAAATAAAGATTGACGTGTTGTGAAGCCAATAAACGATTACTCAATTTGGACCAGAAATCACACAATACTGTAAATACAATCATGGAATGCATAAATTGTGATATTGGGCCCAGTTTGTCAACTAGAAACATAAGGACCTAATTTATTTGTACCCACAATTTTGTGATCCCAACATCACGATGACTGTAAAAACTGCCCATGCCTTTCCTAGGGAATACAACACTGTGGAGTTCATCTTCCATTTTTTTTAATGGTACAGACATTATACATGCTGATGGTCATCGTCGTCATCATCATCAACAGCATCGTTACACCACAGCTTGGGTAGACTCTCTGTTTATTTCTCTGAAAAAAATGGACATGTTGACTAGTAACACAGATGGTGTAATGGGTAGCATTACAGCCTCTCGGCACTGAAGTTGTGAGTTTGATTCCCACCGTGGCCCTAACTGTGTGGAGTTTGTATATTCTCCCCGTACTTGCGCGGGTTTCCTCCAGGTACTCCTTTTTCCTCCCACAATCCAAAAATATACTGGTAGGTTAATTGGCATCCAACAGAAATTAACCCTAGTGTATATGTGTGCATGTACATGTGGTAGGGAATATAGATTGTAAGCTCCGCTGGGGCAGGTACTGATGTGTATGGCCAAATATTCTCTGTAAATCGCTGCGGAACATGTGTGCGCTATATAAATAACTGCTATTAAATAATAGTGAGAATATACTGCCCCAACGGAAACCTTTCCTGGAAGGCACTTGCACTCTCTAGGGTTAGGGAGCCATGAGTGCAGCTTTGTAAATATCTCACATTGTGTTACTGAGCATGGGATTAACAGTAAAGCTGAAAGTTGTCCAACTTTATGCAAATATTATATCTTACAATGCTTAAATATTATTGCTGTCTTGTGGTTGGGACAGTTATCACATACGGATTAGTGACAGAGACCTCCTGTACCCGCACCACCACTGGAGGCGGCATAACCACATCTTCTTGGGGTAACATAGTAACATAGGGGGTCATTCCGAGTTGTTCGCTCGGTAAAAATCTTCGCATCGCAGCGATTTTCCGCTTAATGCGCATGCGCAATGTCCGCACTGCGACTGCGCCAAGTAAATTTGCTATGCACTTAGGAATTTTACTCACGGCATTTTCATCGTTCTGGCGATCGTAATGTGATTGACAGCAAATGGGTGTTACTGGGCGGAAACAGGCCGTTTTATGGGCGTGTGGGAAAAAACGCTACCGTTTCCGGAAAAAACGCAGGAGTGGCTGGAGAAACGGGGGAGTGTCTGGGCGAACGCTGGGTGTGTTTGTGACGTCAAACCTGGAACGACAAGCAGTGAAATGATCGCAGATGCCGAGTAAGTCTGAAGCTACTCAGAAACTGCTACGAGGTGTGTAATCGCAATATTGCGAATACATCGTTCGCAATTTTAAGATGCTAAGATTCACTCCCAGTAGGCGGCGGCTTAGCATGAGCAAATCTGCTAAAATTCATTTGCGAGCGAACAACTCGGAATGACCCCCATAGTAACTAAGGTTGAAAAAAGACAATTGTCCATCGAGTTCAACCTATTTGTGGTCTCCCATGCAGTCTTATTATAGGACTAGTTATTTTTATGTTAGGACTAGTTATAGTAACTATAATGCGTTCCTACGCACCATAACCCTGAATATCTTTATCCAATAGGAATTTATCTAACCCATTCTTAAAGGTGTTGACTGAGTCTGCAGTTACTACTCTCTCAGGCAGGGAATTCCAAACACGTATCGTCCTTACTGTGAAAAAACCTTTTCACCTCAATGTGCGGAAACTCCTCTCCTCTAACCTAAGCGAGTGACCACGTGTCCTCTGTGCTGATCTTATAGAAAACAGGTCCCTCCCGAGCTCTGTGTATTGACCTCTTATATATTTGTAGATGTTGATCATGTCCCCTCTTAGTCTCCTCTTTTCCAATGTAAACATGCCTAGTCTTACAAGCCTTTCCTCGTATTCCAGCGTCTCTATGCCCTTGATTAGTTTAGTCGCTCGCCTCTGAACCTTTTCTAGCTCCAGGATATCCTTTTTGTAATATGGTAGAGGCTGTTCCTTCATGGCAGCCGCAGTCCTCAAACAGGCTCAGGTCTGGGCATTTTGAAGCTCAAGTAATCTTTATCACCTAATTAATTAGTCATAGAAACAGATGTTTAATCCTGGGAGGCAGAATATTCTGGTTTATTACTAAGACAAAGGGAAATATACTCTACACAGACCAACAATATAGACCGACATATCAAACTGAAATGAAAGCTAGCCTCACGCTTTGTTTTTGCCAGCTGCACATTTAATTATTCAGCGTTCAACCATTCATGGGGCACAGGTGGCCTTAGTCTGACTTACTCAGTGTACATGGACAAAGAGTTATATTGGACAATTGCAATAAAGATGGTCACACACAATGTCATTTTGTTTGGTCATTTTGCCAGCCGTTGTGGCGTGTGGCCCCAAAGTGATCCTTTTACAGCATCAGAATGACACTTCGTAAGTAATTACTGAAACTGGCAAAAGAGTATCCAATAAGTTAATAACTGGTTTGGCTTATAAAATAATCATTTGATACCCCCCTCTAAAAATGTTCATGGTTTCATGTGATTATATCTATTAAACCCATCTATTGCCGTCTTGTTTTTGATAAAAATTCGAAGTTCAGAGACTGCGTATCGTCCATATTTTAAGTATCTTCAACTAAATAGGATTTATTGTCCCCAATTCATAATTATACTTTGTGTCTTGCAGAAATTACACACACAACCCTCTTAGTATGCAGAAAGTTGTCCAGGAATTACGGCTTCTTTATGAGGAAAATTATGAGTTGCTAAATTATCTCTCTGAGAGACACCTACAGTAGTGTCCAGTCATCAGAAATGGCAAATGAAGCTCACTAACTGCCCAATATACATGGACATTTTACAGCTACAGTACTTAAAATGTAGCAATTTGTTATTCACTAATGGCTGCGAAGGTTTCTCATCAGATCCTTCTGCTAAATTTGAATTATTTTGGTACTTGTTTCCCAAATTAATAAAATTACTTTGTGGTTGTTTAATATTGCATTACTAGGTGCTTCATCGCGCCCTACGGGCGCTCTTCACACTGTCGCAAGGGGCTACGCCCCCTTAACCCTTGCATGCCTTTCTGGGGTTCAATATTTGTATTATATAAAGTATTACCTGCATTCCTTTGTTAGTGGTTAAATATTGCACAATGAAAGGGCGTGCGATGGTGAAGGAGGCGCAGCCCCTTGCGACGGCGTGAACAGCACCTGCAGGGCACGATGTACAGAATGTAGCGGGTGCGGGGGGGACTGCGGATGGTGTCTGTAGATGCTGCAGGTGGAGGGGGGGCAAAAGTGGGGGTGGGGCCCGGATGGGGAAGAGTCGGGAGGTGCTGCGGGTGGGGGAGGGGCAGAGGAGTGGGGGATGCAGATTGGGGAGGGGTCCGGAGGCACTGCAGGTGGGGGAGGGGCAGGGGTGCCACGGGTGGGAGAGGGGCAGGTGTGGGGATGTTGTGGATGGGTGAAGGGTTCCGGAGGTGCTGTGGGATGGGAAGGGGCGGGAGTGCCGGGGGTGGGGTAGGGGTCCGCAGGCGCCATGGGTAGGGGAGGGGCAGGTACGGGTGGTGCGGCGCATAGGGAAGGAGGTCCGGAGGTGCTGCTGGTGGTGGAGGGGCAGGTGCGGTGGTGCCATTGGTGGGGGAGGGGTGGGGGAGGGGGGGACCACGGATGGAGGAGGGTGTCTACAGATGCTGCGGGTGGAGGGGGGCAGGTGTGGGGGGAGACATATAAATGGGGTGGATGGTGGAGGGGGCCTGGAGGTGCTGTGGGTGGTGAAGGGGCGGAGGAGTGGGAGCCGCGGGTGATGTAGGGGGTCTGGAGGCACAGCGTGTGTGTGTGGGGGGGGGGGGGTGGAGTGCCGCATGTGGTGGAGGGGAAGGTGCGGAGGTGTGGTGCATTGGGGAGAGGTCTGGAGGCGCTGCGGGTACTGTACCTGCCAAAAAGGTAGTTGGAGGGTATGCAGTAACAGGGCCAGGACAGGGGTGACAGGGTCAGAACAGGGTTGACGGGGCCAGGACAGGGGTGACAGGGTCAGAAAAGGGGTGACGGGGCCAGGACAGGGGCGACGGGGCCAGGACAGAAGTGACAGGGACAGGATAGGGGTGACAGGCCAGGGTAGGGGTGGCAGGAACAGGACGGGGTGACAGGGCCAGTATAGGGTTGACAGGGCAAGCACAGGGGTAACAGGGCCAGGATAGGGGTAACAGGGCCAGCATAAGGGTAACAGGGCCAGCATAAGGGTGACAGGGCCAGCATAAGGGTGAAAGGGCCAGGATAAGGGTGACAGGGCCAGGATAAGGGTGAAAGGGCCAGGATAAGGGTGGCAGGGCAAGGCCAGGGACATGACAGAACACAGGGCACGGGAGAGATTGGTATTAGGGACAAAACAGTGGTGACAGACAGATGTGTCTTACCGGAGTCACTGCTGCTGGCTGCTGCTGTTCCACTCCAACCTGTTGGGATCTGCTGCTGGTGGAGACTTGGCATGGCTGACTCTCTCAGGCTGGAGTCCTGCTTCCTCTGCCCGTCCGCATCCCTCCCCCCCTCCTCAGTCACACACCGCAGACCTCGCGCAGCTGCCGGGCACTGTGGTAAGGGGAGACTGGGAGTGACTGGTTAGCCCCCAGGAGACGCTGCGGCTGGAGGGAGGAGGGGGTCATAGCATGCACGCGGCGCGGACCTTGCGGCTGCTGGGCACTGTAATAAGGGGAGACTGGCAGTGACTGGTTAGCTCCCAGGAGACGCTGCGGCTGGAGGGAGGAGGGGGTCGGAGCCTGCAAGCAGCTCGGACTTCTGCAGCGTTACCCGTCGGCTAAAGTGTGTGAAGGAGCTGGGCGCACCTAACTGCGGGTGGCAGCGCAGCAGCTAGCGGTGGGGTTGCCGGGGCTGGAGATAACAGAGGCAGTACGGAACCTGCACAGCGGCAGGTGCCCCACAAAACTGCAGCTAAGAAGCATGGAGTGTGCCAGAAAGTGACGCACCTCCGCGCCAGAGAGGGGGGGGGGGTCAAGCACACAGTGAGCCGGTGCCCGTCTGTCTGTACGGCATACCCCCTCACACACCCCCATACCTCCCAAATGTCCCAATTTTCGCGGGACAGTCCCATTTTTTTGGGTCTGTCCCGCTGTCCCACCCGCAGGTCGCAGTGTCCCGCGGTGGGGGGTGGGGCAGTTGGAAAGCTCCTGTACTCGCTGTTCTGCTTAGCAGAGCAGCGGTGAATAGTGGAGACAGAGGGAGAGGGGGCATCAGGGGGTATGGATTAAGGGGGGGTTCCAGCAGCATAGCCGGATTAAGGGGGGGGGCAGGGGGTACGTACCGTTGGCCCCACAGTTTTAGGGGGCCCCCCGGCTGGAGTAGCTCTGTCCCAGCTCAGAAGCTCCCCCGTCCTGCCAGTAACAGCAGCAGCATTGTGCTACAGTCAGCACACGCTGCTGCGTGTTGGCAGGTCTGTGGTGTTGCAGGGAGGCAGCAGTCTCCCTGCTTTCTTCTCCCTGTGCGTGTGTGTAGGGGGGAGCGACCACCTCCTCTGTATTTAGCCCTAGCTGAGGGGCCAAAATTCCATATGAAAAAAAAAAAAAATACGGAATTTGCGTAAGGGGGCGTGGCCTCGCGTCCCGCGATTAGGCCACGCCCCCAACCCACAGCAGGCACAGCAATGAGATAGGGCTCCCCTGTCACAAGTGCCCTGGGCCCCCCGGACTCATAATCAGCCCCTGGGGGCATGCCAGCAGCTCACAGAGCGCTGGGCATGCCCCCTCATTGACGAAAACGGGGGCCCTCCCGTGAAGCCACGACCCCTTTTCACCGAGTGTGTGTCCCTCCTTCTGCCTGAAGAAAGCTCCTGCAGAAAGCTGGGAGGTCTGCACCCCTGTCTGTGCCATGCCCATACCATCTGCTTCTGCTCCTAGTCTCCTATAGATTTGGCCAGATCTGTGACTCATTTGACTAACTCCGCCCAGTGTTGTGACTCCGCCCAGCGTTAGCAAATGAATCAAAAAGTCACAGATCTGGGCTATTATATAGGAGATATTTCATCGTCTCAGAACAGAACATTGCTTAATCTCATCTCTCTCCCCCTCCTCTACTATACTCTGTCTCTCCCTCTACTTATCTTACCTTCAATCTCTTCCCCACCCCATCAAATTGCATCTTCTTTCACACTCCTCCTTCTAATTTTCTACTCTTTCTCCAACATCTCTCTTCCCCTCATGCTCATCCACCGTCTCCCCTACCTCTCCCCTTCCTCTGTTTGTCAGTGTTCAGTGTTTTTACCTTGACATTGAATTTGTATAGCTGTATAGAATGGCATCTATCTATCTATCTATCTATCTATCTATCTATCTATCTATCTATCTATCTATCTGTATGTCATACTTTAAATCTGTCTGTCTGTCTGTCTGTCTGTCTGTCTGTCTGTCTGTCTGTCTGTCTATCTATCTATCTATCTATCTATCTATCTGTCATACTTTAAATCTATCTATCTATCTATCTATCTATCTATCTATCTATCTATCTATCTATCTATCTATCTACCATCTATATCTCATATATATCTATTTAATATCTATAATTATATATATATTTCTCTATACTTATCCCTTGTTTTGCTGTCATATAACTGTGTTACTACATCATTAGTTAAAGTATCAGTCTCCATCAGTAATTATACTGTTAGGTGTATGTATTCCAGGGCTGTCTACAAGGCATCACATTAGTAGCTGCTGTCCATGGTGCTGAATGGTAATCTGTATAGTACCAGCTGATCCTCACTTAACGTAAGACTAGAACATTAAATTAATTTACAGTAATACGGATAATCATTTTTATTTAATCTGAATAGGGAGAAGGTGAAAAGGAAACTTCAACTTGATAACTTTGTTTTACTTTGCATAACTCTTACTTGCTGTACAGTATTACAGAACATAAAAATACAATCAGTGAAAATTATTAAAATCATGTACCAGCTGGTCGGAGAGCTGATCGTAAGTCTGAGCGGTCACTAAATGGTAGGTTATTAAGTGAGGAGCATCTGTACAACATTATCTATTTATCTATCTCTCTGTCTATTTAACACAGATCTACAGATGTGACAAGACACAGATCTACAGATATGACAAGACACAAATATACAGATGTGACAAGACACAGATCTACAGATGTGACAAGACACAGATATACAGATGTGACAAGACACAGATATACAGATGTGACAAGACAAAGATCTACAGATGTGACAAGACACAGATCTACAGATGTGACAAGACACAGATATACAGATGTGACAAGACACAGATATACAGATGTGACAAGACACAGATATACAGATGTGACAAGACACAGATATACAGATGTGACAAGACATAGATCTACAGATGTGACAAGACACAGATATACAGATATGACAAGACACAGATATACAGATGTGACAAGACACAGATATACAGATATGACAAGACACAGCTATACAGATATGACAAGACACAGATCTACAGATGTGACAAGACACAGATCTACAGATGTGACAAGACACAGATATACAGATGTGACAAGACACAGATATACAGATATGACAAGACACAGATATACAGATGTGACAAGACACAGATATACAGATATGACAAGACACAGATATACAGATGTGACAAGACACAGATCTACAGATGTGACAAGACACAGATATACAGATGTGACAAGACACAGATATACAGATGTGACAAGACACAGATATACAGATGTGACAAGACACAGATATACAGATGTGACAAGACATAGATCTACAGATGTGACAAGACACAGATATACAGATATGACAAGACACAGATATACAGATGTGACAAGACACAGATATACAGATATGACAAGACACAGCTATACAGATATGACAAGACACAGATCTACAGATGTGACAAGACACAGATCTACAGATGTGACAAGACACAGATATACAGATGTGACAAGACACAGATATACAGATATGACAAGACACAGATATACAGATGTGACAAGACACAGATCTACAGATGTGACAAGACACAGATATACAGATGTGACAAGACACATATACAGATATGACAAGACACAGATCTACAGATGTGACAAGACACAGATATACAGATGTGACAAGACACAGATATACAGATGTGACAAGACACAGATATACAGATGTGACAAGACACAGATATACAGATATGACAAGACACAGATCTACAGATGTGACAAGACACAGATATACAGATGAGACAAGACACATATATACAGATGTGACAAGACACAGATCTACAGATGTGACAAGACACAGATATACAGATGTGACAAGACACAGATATACAGATATGACAAGACACAGATATACAGATATGACAAGACACAGATATACAGATGTGACAAGACACAGATCTACAGATATGACAAGACACAGATATACAGATATGACAAGACACAGATCTACAGATGTGACAAGACACAGATATACAGATGTGACAAGACACAGATATACAGATATGACAAGACACAGATATACAGATGTGACAAGACACAGATCTACAGATATGACAAGACACAGATATACAGATGTGACAAGACACAGATATACAGATGTGACAAGACACAGATATACAGATGTGACAAGACACAGATATACAGATGTGACAAGACACAGATATACAGATGTGACAAGACACAGATATACAGATGTGACAAGACACAGATCTACAGACGTGACAAGACACAGATCTACAGACGTGACAAGACACAGATCTACAGACGTGACAAGACACAGATCTACAGATGTGACAAGACACAGATCTACAGATGTGACAAGACACAGATCTACAGATGTGACAAGACACAGATCTACAGATGTGACAAGACACAGATCTACAGACGTGACAAGACACAGATATACAGATGTGACAAGACACAGATATACAGATGTGACAAGACACAGATATACAGATGTGACAAGACACAGATATACAGATGTGACAAGACACAGATATACAGATGTGACAAGACATAGATCTACAGATGTGACAAGACACAGATATACAGATATGACAAGACACAGATATACAGATGTGACAAGACACAGATATACAGATATGACAAGACACAGATATACAGATATGACAAGACACAGATATACAGATGTGACAAGACACAGATCTACAGATGTGACAAGACACAGATCTACAGATGTGACAAGACACAGATATACAGATGTGACAAGACACAGATATACAGATGTGACAAGACACAGATATACAGATGTGACAAGACACAGATATACAGACGTGACAAGACACAGATATACAGACGTGACAAGACACAGATATACAGATGTGACAAGACACAGATATACAGATGTGACAAGACACAGATATACAGATGTGACAAGACACAGATATACAGATGTGACAAGACACAGATATACAGATGTGACAAGACACAGATCTACAGATGTGACAAGACACAGATCTACAGATGTGACAAGACACAGATCTACAGATGTGACAAGACACAGATCTACAGATGTGACAAGACACAGATATACAGACGTGACAAGACACAGATATACAGACGTGACAAGACACAGATATACAGACGTGACAAGACACAGATATACAGACGTGACAAGACACAGATATACAGACGTGACAAGACACAGATCTACAGACGTGACAAGACACAGATATACAGACGTGACAAGACACAGATATACAGATGTGACAAGACACAGATATACAGATGTGACAAGACACAGATATACAGATGTGACAAGACACAGATATACAGATGTGACAAGACACAGATATACAGATGTGACAAGACACAGATATACAGATGTGACAAGACACAGATCTACAGATGTGACAAGACACAGATCTACAGATATGACAAGACACAGATATACAGATGTGACAAGACACAGATATACAGATATGACAAGACACAGATATACAGATATGACAAGACACAGATATACAGATGTGACAAGACACAGATCTACAGATGTGACAAGACACAGATATACAGATGTGACAAGACACAGATATACAGATCCCATTCTCGGTGGTACTAGGCGATCCGGCGCCTATCCCCGCTACGGGAGTGCACAGAGACCCTCCCATTGTAGTGAATGGGGTGCGCGCACATCACAGATGCGCCCGCGGCCCAGACGTTGCAATGGGCATGCCTAGGTGGGCGCACCCAGTCACAGATGGAGCCACGATTAGCGTGGCTCCATGTGTATAAGTAACAATAACAAGGTGACACTGGAGCTGCTGTATTTGTATTCTGCAAATATGAATGTACACATCCTATGAGATACTGTATATCTGGGCCGTTCGCTACTTATCCTCTCTTCATCTATTGAAGTTCATTATAACGTCCATCCATCCCCCATATACAATACATTATGAAGAAGCACCAATCTGTATATGAGCAAATCCTCTGCATAACGCTTTATTTCCATTGTCAGTATGGCCTGAGCCTGTGTGACGGCCAATGCCAGGGAAGCGCAGTCTCACCGTACTCAGCTGCAGGACCCCGGAATTCTCAGTGTCAATTGGCCATGTCCCCACTACTACCAGAACCTGACAGATCTCGTGCTTTCTTTACCCTTATCCATAAGTAGTCTGCATCTACATAAAGAACCCCTTTCCTACTTTCATTTCTGTGTGATCCTTCCTGACATACTTCTTTCTACTCTCCCTCTCTCCCTTTTTTGAGATATTTAGCGTCACAATGTACTGTAGATATGTAGTAATTCTTAGCAACCAATCACCAATTAGCCGTGCTTAATCCAATGCAAATTAGACAATGAAATCAAACGTCTGATTGCTACGTTTATGACACATTTCCACGTCGTTAGTAAATATCGCCCTCTATCAGACTTTGTTTCAGTCCCTCATTCTATGAATAGATCTGCAATGTGGGTTCTGTGGATTTTCCATGGAAAGCAGGTCAGCAAATGAGTCACGCTTATTAAATGAACCTAAGACATATGATTGTTGCAGTCAGTCCTGTCATGCCTGGATACTAATTGGTGTCAAACGAAAGACATATCAATTTTAAAAGAATAAACATATTTCACAGTAACTCTCCTTCCTAATTACTGTGACCTATTTTGGTTGGATATTTTTTTTATGTTGTTCAAGGAAAAATATACAGTATTGGCCAGTAATACCGGTTCAGTAATATCATGCGTTCCTCTCTGTATATGAAATATATTTGCAGCTGTGTTGGTTGTTTGTTTTATTTTACAGAGTATTGGAATATACAGTACAAGCCGGCACTTATATGTCGACTTTGAAAGTAGCCATTTACCTTGTTTTCATTTTCTGTCATTGACCAGTAAAATAATAAATCATTCGGAGCATATATTTATTTACTCTCTATATATATTTTTTTTAACTGTTATCATAAATTGCAGCCGCCATTCCTGATTGGTCATTTAAGGAAAAGCAAAACATTTTCCAGTGGAGGAAATGTTTGACCACAGACTGCAGAATGTATACAAAAGCACCTGAGTTTCCATCGTGGTTGGGTGCAGGGTGTGAAAACAATTGCTTAGTGTAGTAGGGTGACTTGGCTGGGTCATTGTGGAATATGGAAAAGCATATGGATTTACAATTTAAGTAATTGGGGGGTGGTAGGGGTTGGGCTTGTTGGGGGTACCCGTCGTTGGGTATGAATTAATATGCTCAGACAATGGAACCATTTTTTTAAAATGATTGGCCAAACACATGTTACCTCCCTCTGGGATGCAGTCAGTTTACCTCCAATCAAAATCCCGACGTTCAAAATCCCGACAACAATTGACCGATGGTCAAAATCCCGACAAGGTCAAAATCCCGACACCAATTGACCGATGGTCAAAATCCCGACAAGGTCAAAATCCCAACATGGACAAAATACCAACATTTAAAATACCGACATGGTCAAAATACCGACATGTCAAATGCCAACAGGTCAAACTACCGACATGAGTTTTTCATTATTTTTTTCATTGAAACCAACTTGTTCATACTTTAAAATCCCAGTGGACCTGGAGGGGAATATAATAGTATGCCGAGCGCAGCGAGCCATGCGAGGGGACGCGGTACACTTTATATGGCGTCCATGTTGGCTTATGTCGACATACACACAAAAAACAACAAAAAAGCATGCCGGTATTTTGACCTGTCGGCATTGTACATGTCGGTATTTTGACCTTGTCTGTATTTTACATGTCGGTATTTTGTCCATGTCGGGATTTTGACCATCGGTCAATTGCTGTTGGGATTTTGAACGTCGGCATTTTGATTGGAGGTATTTCATACCGATCCCCTCCCTCCCATGTTACCAAAAACATTTCTAGAGGCAATGGCAGCACAAATACTATGAGTGCTTAAGAAACTGCAACACCAAGGGGAACACTGAAACACTTCCGACCCCAGTACTTGGTGTGTGTGTTGGGAGAGTGGGTAAGAGTGTGGGGGAAGGGACATTTTCTGGATGTTGCAAGTGCCCTTTGGCAGGCCTTGGTATTTTGTACTTGACCTGCTCACGGTGTCCCTGGCAGTGCCCACAGAGGGAATTTGAGATTGCCAGAGAAGATTATTTGAATACAATAAAGGGGTAGAGAAGCCAGATCTTCTTCTATGCTTTGTTGAAGAGTGAATAGCCCTTTTCTAACTTGACGAAGAAGTCAGGACTATATTTTTTTCCACCTTGGAGGTGCCAGGTGATGGGAAGTCTTGTCCTGTCCTGTACATGTCTAAGAACACTATAAACCTTCAAGCCTAAAAAAGCTACAATAAAGACAGATGAATTGCCCCCGCCCCCCTCATCATTAAGTGGCTTATATCAGTGGTTTTCAACCTTAATCCTCAAGTACTTCCAATAGGGTCATGTTCTCAGGATTTCAGTCTGGGGAAACTGGTAGGTTAATTATTGACCCAACAAATAGATGAACAGACGTGAGCTTGATTAAAGAATCCAGAAAACATGAGCTTTTAAGAGTATTTGAGGAAGGATGAGGAAGACCACTGTTGTAAGCCACAAATTAAGCAAAACTGTGTAGTACTGTAGTATACAAAAGAAAAAAAAACTGCAAAGAGAAATAAATGAAGGTTTGTTGCTACAATGGAAGTAGTTGGACATTGGAGTGATCATTTTACTGTCTACACCATTTGCACATAACCACAAATGTAGGTGCAGACTGATTTCCTGGGAGTATGCACCTTGACATGCACTTGTTGGAAACTTAGGCTTACACATTGGCGTCACTAGGGCGGTGTGGGCCGCACCTGACTGTCACCCTCTGAGGGGTGACACCAAAATGCCAGCTCCTCCTCAGTGACAAAAGCTGGGTGCTGCACTGTGACATCACATGCAGCATCGGCTCCTGTAACGGTGTAGGAGCCGGCAGTGCAGCCAGGCATTCTACGGTGCCAACAGAGCATCTCCGGGATCCCCAGAATGATGAAAAAGGGGGTTGGGCCACTAGGACATGCCGCCTTCCTGCAAGGTCCGTGAGGATTACAGGTGTCACAATTCATAGGGAAACCCCCAGGCGTACATATGTACATAAAGAAGCATTTCAGATCTGCACATTTTGCTGTTCGTAACTGACCTTTAATGTCTCAGAACTCCTCCTTCAACTCATAGTGATCAGTGGGGGGCAGCTGTGAAAATCAGTGCACAGGTAAGTGCACAAGACAGATACGGCAACTGAGAGCAAGTATTCTATGTCATTGGTAAGGAAGGATTCCATAATTCCATTCGTTGGTGCAGGAAGGCGGGGGGAGGGGGGTATAAAGTACCTGGATCCAGGCCTTATATAGAATGTACTAAGTATATGATATCTAGAAGCTGACATTTTGCTATGGGCAGCATCAACTTTCCTCCTGAGTACAGCAAGATTGCGGTTGCCATCTTCCTAGTGACATATTCAGGAAGACGGTGCTGCACACTAAGAGCAAACAATCTGGCACTGTGCCGGGGTCTTTACTCTCTAGTGTCCATGCGCCATCTTACCGAATATCACTGGGAACATGGCACCGGCAGAGGAAGAGGGACCCGCTTCCCAGAGCTAGCAAGGTAGGAAGCTCTCCCCCCACAACCCACCTGCCCTTGCTGCCCTGCCTGTATTAAAATGGCACCCCCATTATAATGATAACACAATTTAGAACAGTACATGGTACACTTAAATATACAGTAGATCCACATGAGAGCCAATATGCCAGGGGGCAGGGTGGGAAAAGTGGGTGAGGATTTAAAGGTCAACAATGTCTAGGTTGACAGTCAAAAGGTCAACACCACTTGGTCGACATGAATTAGGTTGACATGGTCAAAGGGACAACAGGGTTAAAAGGTCAACAGATGAATGGTCAACAGTGTTTAAGTCCAACAGGTACAAAAGGTTGACATGGACACGGTCTACACAAAAATGGTTGATACTTTTTTGGGGTGTTTTTTGTAGCCCAAGTCTAACCCTAACCCTATCCCTGGTTCCTAACCATAGCCATCTTCCTAATGCCTAACCCTAACCCCCTCCCCCCAGTTACTAACCCTTACCATCCCCTCCTGTAGCCTAACCATGACCGTCCCCTCTGACAGCCCAACCTTAACCTTCCACCTTGTGCCAACCGTAAACCTAACCCTAACCCTAACCCTAACCCTTGTTCCTAACCATAACCATCTTCCTAATGCCTAACCCTAACCCTCTCCCCCCAGTGACTAACCCTTACCATCCCCTCCTGTAGCCTAACCATGACCGTCCCCTCTGACAGCCCAACCTTAACCTTCCACCTTGTGCCAACCGTAAACCTAACCCTAACCCTTGTTCCTAACCATAACCATCTTCCTAATGCCTAACCCTAACCCCCTCCCCCCCAGTGACTAACCCTTACCATCCCCTCCTGTAGCCTAACCATGACCGTCCCCTCTGACAGCCCAACCTTAACCTTCCACCTAGTGCTAACCGTAAACCTAACCCTAACCCTAACCCTTGTTCCTAACCATAACCATCTTCCTAATGCCTAATCCTAACCCCCTCCCCCCAGTGACTAACCCTTACCATCCCCTCCTGTAGCCTAACCATGACCGTCCCCTCTGACAGCCCAACCTTAACCTTCCACCTAGTGCTAACCATAAACCTAACCCTAACCCTATAAATGTTTTTTTTTTTTTTAACCGTGTTGACCTTTTTTTGTGTAGACCAGTTTTTTTGTATTGCTCCATGTCGGCCTTTTGAACGGGCTGACCTGTTGTACCTGGCGACTTTAAGCACTATTGACCAATCATGTGTCGACCTTTCAACACTATCGACGTTTTGAATGATTGCTGTGGGGCACAATACATTTTTGCAGTTACCCTCGCACCCTGGGCACTAGTATGAATATAAGCTTCTGTAATGTTACTGAGGTACACAAGTACACTAATCAGGAACAACATCTCCATATACAGTATCTGTGAATTCTAGCAAGCCCCATGCTGTGCTTCCAGAGGTGTACATGGCACAAGAAAAAGTGTGATAAGAAAACGTTCATTTACAACTTGCTTGTTTCATGAGAATTGCATTAGGCACAGGCTCACCATTTGTATTTATGTTCCTCTATCTTGTGCCTGACACACGCGGTTTGTGCTGGAGGGGCCGTGAGAACAGTGCGCACTCTGATAAATCTCCATGCTGCGCAGTCCACTGCATTAATTCCGGGACTCGGCGGCTGAGTGTTCTGAAAGACACAGTTCAACGACGGGTGAAATGGTCACTTCAAGTTTTCACATCTGGGCTATAAACTAGCAACATATACTGTACATCTACAACATCTGTAAAATAATGGGAACAAAGTAATTTATGGCTCATTTAAATCAATACACTGTGAAAACATTCACATGAGATGCAACACTGATGGAAGTGTTGGGGCAGATTTACTAAGCCTGTTTCTGCAGGTTTAAGATGAAATAGTCCTGTTCGGGCAGCATATGGGCATTCTGTGATAGGCAATGGTCCTACAGTAATTCAGGTGTGTACACAATGGCTGATGTTCACGCAACGGAGTGGTTACCGGCAGACTGCGTATGTGCTGCGATCGCAATATGCATGCATCAAGGTGCCGCTGCGATCTCGTTTGCAATGAGGATTTCAGTGATTGACAGGAAGTGAGCATTTGGAGTTGTTATCGGGGAGTGGGTGGGGCTTTTGGGGCGTGTATCTGCCGTCAGTTGCAAAAACATGGCGTCTGAGTCACAACTGCGGCGTTTAGTTTGCGTACCCACAGGTCTACTCGTAGCCTCGATGTTCTTTGTTTTCTTGTATAGGCTGCGAATGTGTATGTAAAAGCATATGGCTCCGGTGGCCGGCTCTTTTTGTTTCTGGCCGGCAGCCCAGAATATCACAATTGCATTTGCATACAGACAGGAATTAGACCCTATGTATAGTAATGACATGGTCATGCAAGTGTCTTCAGAGCTGGAAAAAGATGAAAACACGCCTGGAACAGGCAGATCATTTGGCCGAATGATAATAATGATGACTGTTGGGCGTACTGTATTGTGTCACTTGTGATTGGCTACATGTGAACACCCTGCTGAAACGGATTGGTCCTCCTTTTGTCTCCTGGGTACAGAATATGCCTCTGCGAGTGTTTGTGTCTTTTCAATATATATATTTTGCTGTTCCTCTTGCATGCACAAGATGGGGATGGGGAGGGGGTTTCTGCCGTATAAGTGGGTACATTTGCTTCCCATGCAGAGAGAAATGCATCTTGGCAGCACCTGGAAATATGCTGAATGTGAGTTCCCTCTGGTGTAAGGGTGTTTGGCGCCACCCTGCAAATGATAAAATTGCACCCTCCCGCTCATATGCACGCTGCAAAAAAGGGATGTTGTCTCAAAAGGAAAGGGTGTGGCCACACAATAGAACCCCCAATTGAAATACCACACAGCACAATTTTGTTCACATTAAACTTAGTGCCCCTGATTCACATTACACTACACAGTAGTGTCCCTTATACACACAATGTCCACAGTAGTAGTGCCGCTTATACACATAATACCCACAGTAGTAGTGCCGCTTATACACATAATGCCCACAGTAGTAGTGCCCCTTACACATAATGCACAAAGTAGTAGTGCTACACATAATGCCCTCATTAGTAGTTTCACATATAATGCCCACAGTAGTAGTGTCATACATAATGCCGACACTAGTAGTGTCCCTTACACATAACACCCACAGTAGTAGTGCCACACATAATGCCCACAGTAGTAGTGTCACACATAATGCCCACAGTAGTAGTGCCCCTTACACATAACACCCACAGTAGTAGTGCCACACATAATGCCCACAGTAGTAGTGCCCCTTACACATAACACCCACAGTATCAGTGCCACACATAATGCTCACAGTAGTAGTGCCACACATAATGCCCACAGTAGCAGTGCCACACATAATGCCCACAGTAGTAGTGCCCCTTACACATAACACCCACAGTAGTAGTGCCACACATAATGCCCACAGTAGTAGTGCCACACATAATACCCACAGTAGTAGTGCCCCTTACACATAATGCACAAAGTAGTAGTGCTACACATAATGCCCTCATTAGTAGTTCCACATATAATGCCCACAGTAGTAGTGTCATACATAATGCCCACAGTAGTAGTGCCCCTTACACATAACACCCACAGTAGTAGTGCCACACATAATGCTCACAGTAGTAGTGCCACACATAATGCCCACAGTAGTAGTGCCCCTTACACATAACACCCACAGTAGTAGTGCCACACATAATGCCCACAGTAGTAGTGCCCCTTACACATAACACCCACAGTAGCAGTGCCACACATAATGCTCACAGTAGCAGTGCCACACATAATACCCACAGTAGTAGTGCCACACATAATACCCACAGTAGTAGTGCCCCTTACACATAACACCCACAGTAGCAGTGCCACACATAATGCTCACAGTAGTAGTGCCACACATAATACCCACAGTAGTAGTGCCACACATAATACCCACAGTAGTAGTGCCCCTTACACATAACACCCACAGTAGCAGTGCCACACATAATGCTCACAGTAGTAGTGCCACACATAATGCCCACAGTAGCAGTGCCACACATAATGCCCACAGTAGTAATGCCACACATAATGCCTACAGTATTAGTGCCGCTTGTACACATAATGCCCACAGAAGTAGTTCCCCTTACACATAATGTCCACAGTAGGGGTTTCTCACATAATGCCCACAGTAGTAGTGCCCCTTACACATAACACCCACAGTAGCAGTGCCACACATAATGCTCACAGTAGTAGTGCCACACATAATATCCACAGTAGTAGTGCCACACATAATACCCACAGTAGTAGTGCCCCTTACACATAACACCCACAGTAGCAGTGCCACACATAATGCTCACAGTAGTAGTGCCACACATAATGCTCACAGTAGTAGTGCCACACATAATGCCCACAGTAGTAGTGCCACACATAATGCTCACAGTAGTAGTGCCACACATAATGCCCACAGTAGCAGTGCCACACATAATGCCCACAGTAGTAATGCCACACATAATGCCTACAGTATTAGTGCCGCTTGTACACATAATGCCCACAGAAGTAGTTCCCCTTACACATAATGTCCACAGTAGGGGTTTCTCACATAATGCCCACAGTATTAGTGCTCATTACAAATATGTCCAGGGGGAGGGGAGAAAGGGTGGGGGGGGTGGAAAGTACACTGGAGATCAATGATTAGATTGGAGACTGAAGAACCGCCACTTCAAGCTGCCAGCGCCGCTGCCACAGGTGCAGCAGGGAGGAAAGGGAGTAGAGAGGAGGGAGGGTGCCTGAGATACCTGACATGGGGAGCCGCTCTTCATGCTTCCGGCACGATGCCTTTCATACAGTTTGACAGGCACAGCGGCAGATAGCAGCCATAGAAGGGTAGCGGAGCAGGGAAAGCTCCTCTCAAGCCCAGTGCCTCCCTGCTTTGCATGCTCTGCTGAGGAGATTACACCGGACCCTGTGCCTTATTTTGGCATAACTAAAACCACACAACTTTGCAGCTCACTCTGCAGCAGCCCCAGAAAGAAGAAATGGCTAAAAGTTAAAAAAATATTTCATAAAAAAATAAAATGTGCGTCCAAGGCCCTCACATGAAGGTAACTATACCAAGCATATGAAGAAATAATACTAGCATGGTTCCAGGGGTGGTTCAAGAAGGGGGTGCCCCATGTGCATTCACTGTACAGGCCCCTCCTCTCTCACTGGCACATGTCCCCAGTAGATCCAGTGGAGTCTTCTTCGTATGCCGTGATCTCTGTGAAAATGTCTCAGGCACCATTATGTAGTACATATACACAGATTTCTGCAAGCATGGGGACCATGCAATTTTCTTTATGATATGTGTGCAGCACCAACAGAGAGGTTAGTGTCATGAATGGGTTCATGGTGTGGACTCCCTGGACCCATTATAGATAGACCCAAGTATCAATCCCTGGTAACGGGCTTGGTACTAGGACATTCCACACCATTAGTAGGTGAACTGTCCTCAGTCATGTTCAAAATCAATATTGTAACAGGACTTTACTGTGCCCTGGGCCGGCCTTGCCCCGTAAGCGCATGACATCATGATGTCATGCAGAGGGGATGGGGACACCAGCACCAGGATTAACACCACTGTCTGGAGGATGCCCTGGGCGGCTGTAATAGCTGTAGTGTTCACATCTGGATCATCCAGTAGCAAGATGCAGAGGCCTTGGGTGAGCGGTGGGGCAACCCACAGTGCTATCCGCAGCAAGCATCACGTGCAAACCTCTTAGTTATGGTCCTGGTCCAAATAGTCCAACCTGATAGGAATAACAATGAATAGCCCAGGCTTGTAAAAAGAAGAATCACAATACAAGACTTCGTGGTCATTTATGGTCAAAACATTCCAACACTCTCCAATTCTCATGTGGTGATTCTCCCCACTCTGCTTCAGGATTACTCTGGCACGTATTTTGCTAGAGATTGGAGGAGAGACTGAACTGGGAGATAAACACCACAAGTTCCTCCCCTGGTTCCCTGTGAAGGAGGCTCCATCAGATCCTGATATGTTGATCATAAAACAATGGGATTATATGAATCCACCTGAATGAATGAATTAAGTAACACTGGGGGTCATTCCGAGTTGATAACTCGCTAGCTACTTTTAGCAGTCGTGCAAACGCTAAGCCGCCGCCCCCTGGGAGTGTATTTTAGCTAAGCAGAAGTGCGAACGAAAGGATCGCAGAGCGGCTACAAAAAAAATTGTGCAGTTTCAGAGTAGCTTCAGAACTACTCAGCGCTTGCGATCACTTCAGACTGTTCAGTTCCAGTTTTGTCATCATGAATACGCCCTGCGTTCGCCCAGCCACGCCTGCGTTTTTCCTGGCACGCCTGCGTTTTTTCGAACACTCCCTGAAAACGGTCAGTTGACACCCAGAAACGCCCTCTTCCTGTCAATCACTCAGCGGCCAACAGTGCGACTGAAAAGCTTCGCTAGACCTTGTGTGAAACTACATAGTTCGTTGTGAAAGTATGTCGCGCATGCGCATTGCGCCGCATACGCATGCGCAGAAGAGCTGGTTTTTTGCTTCATCGCTGTGCAGCGAACATTTTTAGCAAGCGATCAATTTGGAATGACCCCCACTGTACGGATTTTCACTTCAAAATGATCTTGTGTTCCAAAATGTAATCCTTTAATATAACATTTTACTGATTGCTATTATTCACTAAATTAAAAAAAAAATATATATATTTTTTTCTTTTTGTACAGTATATTAAAATGAGATGAGAAATGTTTTGAAAATGTCCCTAAAAGTATGACATCTGTGTAACAATTGAAAAAAAATCTAAATAAATATCAATATCATTATTTTAAAGCAAGTAAATTTGATTTTGTTGCTTAAAAGCCCAATTACTGGGGTACTGTCTGTATGTGCAGTTACAGGCTCTTTGGCAATGGAGGACCAGAGATAAAATATTGTTAATTGCACACCCAAAGATAAAACACAGTGACAAATTACTATGAACTTTAAAACTTTTTTTCATTTCGGTTCACTATCTGAGTCATGCCTCACGCTGGCTGAGAACTTCCTCCATAATTTACCTTCCAGCCAGACTGAAACAAAAAGATGAATAGATCGGGTTTGATGTACGAGAGTCATCACCATCCATTTATTTCACATTAACTAGCATCATTTACCTATTCCACCCTTGGTCAAATAATCTAACTACAATTATCATCAATGTAAAGGCGATGCCTACTTTTACTATTCCAATTAATTAGCATTAACTACTTGATAAAATAATAACTTTAGCTTATGCTAGACTGAATTGTGTCCTGTCTCCTTCTCCAAATAATTAGCTGATTGACAGTCCCAACTCTATTACCAGTGGAGCATGGACAGTCGTAATATCAACAATTATAATGTTGGCGCCACAATGTCAACAGTTATGATGTTGACATTGCAAAATGTTGACATGTTCTCATTGCTGACATGTGAAAAGCTGGCATTCTGCATGGACCATAGCGGTAGAGTAAGGATTAGGCACTAGGGGAATAGTTAGGGTTAGAGGCTAGTGTTAGGAATACTTACTGCCGGAAGGCAAGCAGGATCCACTGGATGTCATCCTGATGTTACCGCCAGACCTGGAAGACCTTTCTGGAACTGCCGGAACCACTGTACCAGGGCAGGGGGAGAAGTCCTGAGTCTTGGACAACGAAAAAATGGATAGAGAAGTACCAGCCAATCAGCTCCGGCCATGTTGTAGACTGTGTTTGAAAAATGACAGGAGCTGATTGGTTGGTAGTTTATCCAGTGTTGGACTGGGGCATGAAGGGATCACTGGGGCATGAAGGGATCACTGGGGCATTGGTAGGGGCCTATGCTTAAGGGGTGTGGCCGGTTAACACAGGATGTTGTCCAACCCCCACAGAGGCTTGGACAGTCATTAGAGACCATGTAACTGACCCTCTAATAGACTAATAATGTGCAATTAGAGTGCACAGAACCTGACATTTTAAATAATTGTTGGGGGGGGGGGGTTACTGGCAGTGGGGCCAACCGGGGATTTGCCCCATACCCCAGTGGAACAGTCCAGCTCTGAGTTTACTTTTCTCCACTTTATCACTCTCCAAGGCTTAGCACACTGGCCCTGAGTCCCCAACAGAGGCATTTTGTCACCATTATGTCAACATTTTGTCAGTGTTGATGTGGGCAATGTCGGCATTACAGCCATATGGATATTATGAATGCCGACACAATATATCACACC